>NW_008614646.1:0-73794 GCF_000691845.1 Merops nubicus | reverse complement strand
GGCGAGCGGCTGGCTGCAGGGATAAACTGCCCTAATCCGGGTCACGCTGCCAGCTGTTCGACCTGCCGCCACGGGGCCTTCAGCAACATCTGGCGCTCGCTCCACTGGTGTTACGCATTCACCCTCAAAAAGCCAAAAAACCCCTCATAAAAAACAAGCACTCGAGGCGCAGGGAAGGCTGCACATCGCTGCCAGGGCTGAAGGCAGCAGGAGTTCTGCAGGCAGGAGGACTGCGGGGGGGGTGTCTGCAGGGGCTGGAAGCTCCACAGCAGAAGTGTTGGCCACCCTTGGCCACCCCGTCTCATTCTCCTGCTGTGGCCCACCTGGATGGGTGTTACTTGGGCATCAGCAAGAGGAAGAGTGAAAACCCACTGGATGAAAGCTGCCACATCCAAGAGGTGCCTACAGCCCCTGGGGACAGACAGCACTGGAGGATGGCAGTGAGACCTAGAAGAATTAAAATTCAAATACAAGGACACTGGGGCCAAAGTCTCCGTCTTCTGCTCATCCAATCCACCTGTTCAGGGCAGTGGTCCCACCCTCCCTTATAGGCAGTGTCAGCTGTTTTTTGTGTGGCAAGGGATATTATTTAAGGCGCAAGAGTACTTTGAGCTTCCAGATCATCTCTGGCAGGTTTCTTCTGCAGTTTAAGTGCCCTGTGCCTCTGACAAGCGAGCATCTTCCAACAGCATTGCTGCAGGTGACACCACCTTTCCATGTGCCAGGAGACCCCTGAGGGGACTGAGTCTGCAGCATTGGAGCTGCTTGGCGTGGCACAATCTCCTGATCACTGAGCTCAAAGTGGCCCCTAAGTCACTGGCCCCTAAATCACTGGGCCCTAAAGGCTGCAGCCACTTGTCGCCCACGTCCTGCCCTGCAGAGTGGTTTAAGCCAGGCAGATACATGTCACTGAAAGTATCTTCACCATTTTAATGAGGATGACTCGGCAGCTCTGAAGTGCAGGTCGAGTTTGATCTGCAGAAGGGGGTGGAGAGAGAAATATGTGTTAGGGAAGGCAGACGCAGGAACTGATTTGTCCTGTCTCTTTTAAATGACATTGTGACCCAGGGTGATAACCTGCAAGCACCATGAAACCCTTGTGAGTGGCCAGGGAACCACCGGTGGCCTGCAGCAGGTGGTTGGCTGCTGACTGAAAGCACCGTGTCAGATCACGAGCAGGCAGGAGCTGTGGATTCAGCTGAACAGGGGGTGTGTTAAAACCTTTGAGGATTTTAATGTGATGTGTCAGGAAAGCTGCTGCTGTTGGCACTGTAGGACAGCCTGAACCCAAGCTAAAAAATTTTATGATTGAAAATACATCAGAAAAACCAAGAGCTTGCTGTGTGGACACACAAATGCAGATCCAGGGTCAGGTGGGATGGACCCACTGCAGGCACTGACATTTTAGAAATGGTGCACAGATGGAAATCAGAGCTGCTGCTCCGGAGTGTGGACCCTTTGCCTGGAGACCAAAATAGATCTGCTTTCAGCTGAGCTGCTCTGCTCCCACTTGCCAGGCGCAGTGGCAATGGTCTGCACGGAGCAGGTCCTGAGGCTTTGGTGAGGGCTTCTCCAACAAGAGTGTTTCCCAATCAGGGTGCTGCAGGGCAGCAACATGCTCTATTTATATAAGCTTTTACTTAGCAGCCACCCCAGGTGCTCAAACTCTTCCTTCAGCCTCTGGAGGCCATTGGCATGCAGGGGTTAATGAAGCAGAGAGGAACCCATGCACAGCCTGGGAAGGTGCAGAGATTGGCAAACAAGCCAGGCAGAGGCATCCGTTTTGTCCAAAGCTGGGGCATCTGTAACCAGTTGTGGCTCTGTGTTTATGGATCTGGGAATTGGCAGCAGAGGGATTAAAACCAAAGCATTTAGCTGTAGAAGGAGAACATCCTGCTCCCCACACCAGTGTGGTGGCTTTTGCAGAGGCCTCGCTGTGGCACGTCCACCACGGCTGGCATTACCAGCTCTGGAGAAAGGGATGGCACGCAGCCAGCCCAGCGTGCTTGTGCATGTGCACATTGCACAGACATCAAAGCAGCCTCTTGTACCTTCTCCTGGAGCTCCTGCATGCAACAGCACCTCCCCAGCCCTGAACTTGCAAAGGCCGGGCTCCTCACGCTGAGGAGTGAGTTGTATCTCAGGGCAGGCAGGACCTGGACAGGGTAGTTCTGTTGCCCACCACTGGTTGGACCTAGGGGAAACTGCCGCAGCAGTTTCAAAGGGGAAGACTGAATTTTGGGGACAAGCTGGGTACAGGACAATGTTGCTAAGTGGTCACAAAGCGCACCTGGGAGTAGGCACAGTCCTGGGGCAGCGGTGCAGCTTCTCTGCACAAGAGGTTGTGAGGACTTTATTCCAGCAGTGTCTTGACTTCAACCTGTGTTGACTCCTAGTCAGCACATAGGGCTACCACAGGGCACAGCTAACATGAGGAATGGGCTCTGGCAGGGAAAATGGGCACGAGGTGCAAGCAAAGGGTGCTGCACCAGGTGGTGTATAACAAAACCTGTCACCTTGGCTTTACAGCAAGGCAACAAGGTGCTTGACTCTTGGTCATGACTCACTTGGATTCCCACCAGTAAGTGGACTTTGCAGGAATTATTGATACGGTCATTGCATCATCAATGTCTGCACCAAGGAATGCATTTCCTGCATGAGGAAAAAGCCAGGAACCCTCTTTCAAAGCAAACTCTGGGCAACAAACACTCATTTGGCATGGCTTACAGGACCCTGTCCATGCCAGAGACTCAGGCCATCACAGATGCACTCCCACCATCTAATGGGGAGAGGTGAGGAGCCCATGTTTAGCTGTGGCAGCCTGGGCTTTCAAACCTCAGAAGCAAACATATCCTTCTTACCCCCAAAATGATGAATCAAAATAATATTTCCTTAGGGAGACAGATCTAGTAGCCTCCATGTCCCCACCATCTTTGGCTGGGCATGCTGGTGGTTGAGTTGGTGTGCCATGGCTCATGCCACTGTGGGGGGGCTTGCCATCTGGCAAAGCCACATAGTGGTGATGAATGGCATCTAACTTCAGGAATGGTGAGAGATTATGTGGCCCAAAATTTATGTTCCTACACCTCTGTTCCATGAAAGCAGCAGCTCACTAAGCCAGAGCAAATGCCAGAAATCAGCTCGGCTCACTGGCGTGTGTGTTACATGGATGTTTTAGGGGAGCTGGTTTTCCCCTAGAACACTACTTCTCTTGCCTGGATGCTCACAGGTGTCCTGTGTAGCCTTATCTTTCAAAAAATTCAGTAGCCCTACCCTGTATCAGGCCTCCTTTTGGCCCCAGGCATGGGAGGGGACCCTTCTGACCCTACCTGGCAGACTTGAGGTGACTACCTAGTGGACCCTTGGTGGTCCCTCAAGGCACCCAACAGTGCCTTTTGCAGTACCCTTTGCAGTCCTCCTTGGAGAGGGAGGTCACACAGATGCCAGTGACATAATTAATGTCTCTCACCAGAGACTCCTGCCTAGTGCATTACCAGAGCCCAATCACAGAGCCTCTTGGGCAGAGCGCAGGTCTAACAGCAGTAACAGTGGCATCCAGCAATATATGCTGTTCTTCTCATCTTCAAAGCATTAGCTGGTGGGAATTAATCCTCATACCAGGCAGGCAAGTCTCATGACTGTTGCTCCGCAGAGAGACAGAGTAGATGATGCGGTGAAGGGTGAATCAGGTCTCACTGCGATGAAATCATGGCAGTTCCTGCCTGCCCGTCCCGTGACCATTAGACCTGATGTAGTCATCAAGGAGGCAGCTGGCATCCAAGGAGGTGTGGGAGCCAGCCTCTCCCCTGGCAGCAAGTCAGGCAGCCCGTGGGGAGGTGCTGGGCCATGACTCACCTTGGGAAGCAGGTCCCAGCGGTGGGCGTGGCTGGGGAGTTGCGGGGTGCATCGTCCAACAGCTCACTCCCCGGGCCTGGCGGTATGAGACTACTCAGTTAAGAATGCTGAAAGGCCAAGGGAAGCAGATCCCGGTGGGATCAGGGTGCCAGACCTTTTCTTTGATGCCTTTGAAAGTCCAAGCCTAAGATTTTAACCCTCTGGATGGGGCCTTGGCTGCTGAGAGGGCTGTTTGTGCAAATCACTGGTGGGGTGTCTCGTCAGGAGGCTGGGTCCAAAGGCGGATTTGGTCTCACCAGCTGCTGCTTGACCTTGGGTGAGATACTTGATCTCCCTGGGGAGAAGCCTGCTCTGCAATGAAACAGGAGCACTGCGAAGCAGCAGCTCCTTGGGAACCAGGGGGAGAGGAACAACATAGTCTCCTGGGCAAATACCTGCAAGGGGGTTTGGTGTGAAAATGGAAGGTATTTGAGAAGAGTAAAAGGATGCCCTGACTTTACATCAGTTAAGAGAAATGTACCCCTAAACATGGGGTGATGTGGCTAGGACAGATAATGGAGAGGAGGGAGCTGCAATAGTACTGGCAGTTCCCTGTGCACAAAAGACAAACAGCAGGGTGTTGTCTGTGAGCCAACTTCCACGTAGGTCGCACGTGGTGGGCCAGCCCATCCTCCCTCCTCCACATGCCATAGGTAGCTCTAAAGGAGGAAAGAGTCTGGCAGCAAACTGATTGAAAAGAGGAGAAGCCCCAGGGACTTGTGTCTTCTCAAATTGGAAGTGTACAGGAATTATTTCTTGTTATAGTAAACTGTGCACCAATTAGTTGACACAAGATTTCAGGACTTGATTACATAGAAAATATATATTTTCCATGTCAAAGGGTGTCTCTGCTTCCTGCCCAGGATTTTGCAGCCAGGAGTTGCTAGTACTTGACATTCAGTTCCACAATGAAGACGAGCAGGAGTTCAAAGACACAATGGGCAAGCGGCCAGTGGCTCCTGAACCAGCCGTGGTGACAGTCCTGCAGGATGCAGGTTTCTCTGTGGGACAGCAGTGCAGCAAGCCAAGGGCTGGATCAGCTTTGAGGCCTTCCCAAGGTCCCAGGTGGTGTGCATGCTGCACTGCCAGCCCTAGGGAAAGCGAAAGGCACCGAAAGGCACAAAGCTCTGAGAGTGTCTCATCTGTGAAGATTAAGTCAGCAGTGGGGTGGGCTTGGCCTGGCTTAGTAGTGCAGGTCATGGCTGACCTCTGAGAATAATCAGTGAGCTCCTGTAATTATCCAGGGACATCACAGTGGTGGTGCCTTTCATCTCTTCTGTCCTTCTTGTGGTACATCAGGGCTGTGGCTCTTATAATGGGTCTGAAGTTTGTCATTTGTGCTGTGGTGTTTTCTGTGGCTTTGGTGGCCCCCTGTGCAACAAGCAGCACTGCATGGCTGCCTGTGGTCTCAGGGGACCCAGTCTGGTGACCCAAATTCTCCCTTTTTTGTTCTCTGGATGTCTGTTATGGGGAGGTGGTTAAGACCAGGTACTCCCCTTTGCAGCCTCCTTGCATCTTAATTTTCCTGTCTCCTAAAGGGATTTTGAGCCTTCAGAGGTGGAAGGATGGTGCAGTCCAAGGACAGAGCCTGCTGCAGAGGGTGGATGTCCCTGGAAGGAAAGGTAGGAACACAGATGGAGGGAATGGAGTGTGAAATTTCCACCCTTCTGTCCCTCCAGCAGCCTGCAGAAAGCAGCTGTTGCCACAGCGTGGAGAGCTGTCCCTGGACAGGGCAGTTTCCAAAGGCAAGAGGTGGCCCCAGGCAAGGTCTGGGAAGGTGCCAGGGGGTTACAGCCCTGCCCACTGAGAATCCTGCCCGCTTCTTCAGAAAATCTGAAGGCAACCCTCACTGTTGGACCACACAGCACACACCCCCTCTCTCACAGGCTCTGAAAGTTGTTTCTTGCAGGCCATTCACAAATGCAGATTTCATTGTCATGCTATAGAAGCCACCACTGCAGGGGAAGCAGCCTGGGAATTTCTTCCTGTCTGGAACTGAAGGTACCCCTTAGCTGACCCTCTTGTTCCTGATGTGTTTCTAATCCAGAACTCCTGTTCTACAGAACAGCTCATTTTTTCATATGCGAGAAAGCCCTCCCCTGCACCAGCAGCTGCTTTCAGCGACAGACAGAGCTTCAACAGCTCGTTCTCAATGAAGAGCCCACAGGAGTTTCTCAGGAGGCTTTCCTCCGTGTCTGTGGCAAGCTCCAGCCTGGGTCACCGCACATTTTGCTTGCCTCAATACCAGCCTGGCAGCATCAGCGAGATGCAGCGAGCATCGCTGCCTGACTGGGGGGTGGCTGGGTCTCACGGGTGGTCACTGCCAGCACAGCCAGAGGAGCCTGCTGCAAAGGGCAGCAGGGTGATTTGCCATGTGAAACCCTCCACGGAAGGAGGAGCGTGGTTATTAGAGAGTTCCGATCCTCCTCCCTGTTGGTAGGACACAGAACTTTTCCTAAACACAGCCTGTCCAGCTGCATTCCTGAAGCACGCATTCCTTGCCGGCGTAGCTCAGCCGGAGCGTGGCCAGGAATAGCGCTGCAGCTTCGGGTGGGCCCTCTCCCAAATGCATCCTTAACTGAGCAGGGCCACTTGGCCCATGTGCTTGAACTTGGACCGGGACAGAAGTATTGTAATTACTGGGTTTATTTTCCCATTTTCTACGCAGAGCCATCTATTCTTTACACCTCACATCTATGACTACGAAGCACCACCGCTCCTTCAGCTTTGTGTTCTGTTTCTGGAGCATCTGAAGGATGCCCTGCCTGCAGAACTGCCTTCTATTGGGCTGTGCATTGGGCCAGCGTGGGTGCTGGTGAGCAGGGACACCATGGAGCCACTGCCTTGAGTTAATGCAGTTAAGGCTTGTTTTGCAGCTGGAGGTACTAATTTCTGTCTCTAAAACCACATAGCTGAGATTCAGCTGGCTACTCATAGCCACAAAGAATGCGTTGCTGGAAGGGCAGTTACCAGCTTTCTGATTTTTATCGGAAGTCTTGTGATAGCTGGCTTTCTTCTGACAGCACCCATATCTGGAGCATAGTTTTGGGATGAGAAGTTTAGCTTTCAGTTTAAACCCAGAATACACATTTGCAGCCCTGGGAGATGCAGAGAGAAGCTACAAAGGGAATTCCAGGCATGCTCCTGTGGCTCAAAAAGTGCAGAATACCCTGTGCTTTGGTTAAGGAGACAATCAAAATGGAATATTATATTTTTTTAAGGCTAAGTTGTGTTCTTCAGTACTTGACACTGTGAAGTGCTGGGGTTAAACCCCCAGCCCTGAATGAGGGTTGGCATATGGATGATGTCCACAGCCAGGCAAGAAAGACCCTCCTGATTAGTTTTCACCCAGGGTCTGGCCAGCCTTGGGTGGGAACTGATGAGGAGATCACCACCAGGTGCCCCCACCTTCCACATTAGCTTGGAGGCAGGACAAGAAGCCACCTCTATAAGAGCTGAATCTGGTTGTCATGGGGTTGGGAAGTTTGCTTGTATGGTGTATGTGTTGTGGGAGGTTTATGGTTATTGGGAGGGTTCCCCCCTCTTCATGGTAAGTAGAGTTTTCGGTGATGGTGGAACAATATTGAGATGGGAGAGGAATTATGGTGCTTTCTCCTGGCAATTACTATATGTTTGGGATTGGACTGATTGCCTGGGTCCTTTTTCCCCTGCAGCTTGGGCTTGGTTTTGGAATTGACTTGCTCCCTTCTTTGCTATGCTATGTGCTGTGAGTGAATACAGTGGTCTATTAATTTCTCTAGTGGTGGGCTGCCTTAGATCTCTTGCATATGGTTGAAGACCAGAGGGAGGGATCTGGCTCATGGTCTGCCTGTTAATGATAATACCCTTCTATATTGGGCAAGCAGTCAGCAGAAGACACTGACAGTCTTGGGGAAAGATGCCCATGTACCAGCCCTTTTTGTTATGGAGAAGCTACTCATAGTTCTGAGATCCAGGACTGCAGGGTTTAAGTATCCTGGAATAGGTAACAAATTCTTTTCTTCACTCCTACGAAGTGCTGAGAAAGGCACAGCTGCAGTGGTGTGCTCAGTGGGCTACTTCTCATGCCCAGCACCTTTTAGAGGAGCAGGTAGGGAGGCTCCTTTCCAACCTGGATTGAGGAGGTCCTGAGGCCTCCTCAAACTAGGCTGGTTCCTTTCCCTTGCCTTGCTATCACTGACCCTATCACTGTCCCCAGTCAACCTTAATGCCAGCACTCTTAACCTAAATGCATACAAGTAAGACATTTTTATAACTCTTTTCTTTTTTATGAACTGTTGTATGAAGGGAGCACTTTCTGATCAGACCTGCTGAAGACTACTGTACATCTGAGCTTTTACCTTCCAGTAGGTAATACAAAGATGTATTTTAGGGACTTTGGCTTCATCTCTCTTGGGTTTGGTATTGCTCTAGTAGAAGCAAAGGCTTTGTGACTCAGCAACTACATTTTTTTTAATCTGCTTTTTTTTGTGCTTCCCTGTGCTGCGTGCAGACATAATCACAGTGGTCAGTCCTTGCTTTCAACTTCCACATTGCTGCCTTGTGATGTTTACATAGTGTGTAGTGTTCTGCAAGGTTTGGAAATACAGAAATAAAAATCAGTGTTGGTTTGCTTTATAGGAGTAACCCCTGAAGTCAACAGCCATCCATTGGTTGTAATCTTTAACTCTCACACCAGGAAGTGACTTTATAGGAGAAATAAATAGAGTATTGACTTAGGGTTCCTACGTGTCACACTGTTTTCACATGAAAGCATTAACAAACTAAATGCAGCATGGGAATGAAGCAGTAAAGCATCTGGACTTTCTTGGCCAGGCATGAAGTAAAGCGTGCTTGATTTTTCCAGGAAGCAAGTGGATTTGCAGAGAATGTGCCAAGGAGACACAGCAGCATCACTGTTATTACAAGGAGAGGATTTTTAGCACATGCTGTGCTGAAGTGCTGATGGGTGGCTACTACATCTTTTTAGGATCTTCTAGTCCTCCTGTAGGCAATGGGAACCCAGCTCTTAGAAGATGATGGAAGAGGGGAAGCAGCCTAGAGACAGTGCAGGAGTGATACTCTCCAAGGTGTTTTTCATTAGTCTAGAGCTGGTAGTTTTGAGGAAAGGGCACAAGACTGCTGCCTTCAATGAGAGGAAGGAATTCAGAGTTTAAGCCCATATTTCTTTGGCGGCCAGTTTGCTTTTCCAAGTAGCTGGGAAAGAGACACTCTTCTCCTTATAAAATAAAAAGATTTAAATAATACCAGCTCTATCTTTATAAATATATATCTAGTGGCTTGATTAAATTTTAAGATATAATTAAACCTGCAGGAAATAAAGCAACTTGCTGCTTTGAGGGTCTTCGCATTCAAAAGACAAGTTCTGTCTCTTAATTTGGGTTAATGCTGCAATTACACAGCCTTGTGCTGTGCTGCTTATCTAAACGTTTGGCTGAGGGGCAGAAGCATTTTTTTTGGAGAGTATCAAGGTTCCTTTCCCAAAGGTTGAGGTACAAGCTGTGACAATCTCTAAGCCACAAAAAGGCTCCTTTATATGTTGGCAGGGGTTCAGGTACTTGGGGTTGACAAAAATAATTAATCCCTGCCACAGTAAAATGGGAACATGGGGCTGCAGGACTCTGAATAACTCAGCGAGCTCAGTGGGCTCATAGTTCAGAAGAGGCTCAAGCAGGCCACCTGCATGGCTGGAACACCAATTTTAGTGTTGTTTTTTTTTTTTTTTTTTATTGGCAAGAGCTGGTGTGCTTTAAGAGCATCTGAGCTCTGCAGAAGCAGTTAGGTGCTCTGCTCAGTCACTGAAAATCAATCCTGGGGGGGAAAAAAACAGTTACCTGTAATCCTTCCCTGGCTCATGGTAAGATATGTGAGCTGCCACTTTACATACAGTTATAGGCCAGTTCAGGAGGAAAATTTTGTCCCTCTGATCCAAAACACATCACCTGGCCCAGGACAGGACCTTTCTGCTGGGTGTTTTTTTGGCAGCAGAGATGCCTGAGTTTAGGAAGGGCCTGTGTGTGACGGAAGCTGCTGCGGGTGATGCAGTCTGCCTGGCCCCTGTTAAATGAGGTCAGCTCACCCTGTGTTTCCCTGGAGTCAGAAGTGTCCTCTGGGACAGTTACTGTAGCTCAGCTCACAGGCAGGAAATTGTTCAATTTCAGTAATTAACTGCAAGAACGACTGTCAGTTAGGTCTGTCCCAGCCTGTTCTTGCAGGTCCCTGGTAGCGGGAGTTGTTTTGTTTTGTTTTTTCAGAACTATATTCTCTAATGTGATTTATCACCCATGTTACATAAAAAAAAAAAAGTGGGTCCTCCTAAGTTTCCACCTTAATTTTAATTTTTTTGAACCTTAATTTTAAGGTTCCTCTAACTCACCAGGGGTTTGTCCAGGCTAGGTGGGAAACAGTAGCTGTATCAATTTGAGGGTGCAAAATAGTCTCCTCTGCTGCTGTCTGAACAGTTTATTTGGCATCTGCAGCTGCTGTTGGCAACTTTCCCATTGATATTAGTGGAGCAGGTTTTGTACTTAAATTTGCAGTCCACATCCCTAAGGAATACTCTAGCTTGAAACTCTGTGGTGGTTCAAATGAGACTTTTTACTGACTGCTGAAGTGGACCAGTAGTTCTGTTCCTCCAGCCCTGGTGTCTGAAGGCAGAACTGGTGGCCAAGAAAAAACACTTCCCAGTAGAAATGTGCTATTTTTTGGAGGGTTTTGAGCTCTGTGCAGAGTATGGTGACTTTTCAAGTGTGACCACTGTTAAGTACAACAGCTGGAGCACAAAGAAGGAAAATGCTTCTAGATCCAAGTTTAGTGGTCAGCTATTCCATTGAGCATGGAACTTCTGTAAGAGCTTATAGCATTCATCTTGCTGTTGAACATCCAACAAGTACTGCAGCAAAATTAGTTCCAGATAATTTTACTGAGGTTAACTTAATGGACAAAAAGCTTATAAAGCTTTTCTGGAAGGGGATGCATTATGTATAACTACATATCCGTATCCATTGTGGGAAGGACATTGGCTCTGGTGTGGGAGAATGATGACACGTGGGGCCTAACAGATCTCATCATGTCTGTGGCAAATGCACATCGTCTGAGGCAGTGTGCGTGGCATAGGGGAACTGGAAAACCTTGAACAGGTGACAGCTGATTAAACAGATGAATGTTTAGACCTCTGAGCTATCTGAAATGCAGAAATACATCATAAGATGGCTACCCACCTTAAACTGTCTGAAGTGACCCTTTTACTCCTGTTCCCAGGCACTGCAGCTTACCTTGTACAAAGCTGTTACAGATTAGCCCATGAAGAAACAGCCTTTGTCATCATACTGGAGTCTGACTCCAACTAGATTAGATCATTGTAGCAGTGTAGACAATATACAACCCTGCAAGCCAGAATGTAAATTTATTACTTTCCCATAAAACTAATTTCACAATTATTTTGGAACAAACCTTCCTGCTGTCTTTTGTATAGCGTGTTTAAGTTGAAGGAAGAAAAAGAAGGTAAATTCAATTTAAAATCTTCAGACCCAAGATCAGCCCCAAACCGCTTGTGTCATCACAGTTAGAAGCCACCTTATCTTCAAGTGTGGTTTCACTGTAGCTGAAAGCTTACAAGAACGACTGATACAGTGAGAACAGTTGATCCTCTTTTCACTCTTCCCTAGTTCTGGGATTTGTGCAAGTTTATGTTCAAATCTATTTCTCAGGAAAAGTCAACTGGGGATACCACTCAGCTCCATTATCTTGATGGATCTTCAAAGCCATTTCTATCCCAATACCCAGCCTTATCTGGATATAAACAGAGATGCTCAGTGCATCTCTGGGCCATCTTCCCCTCATGGTCAGACTGTACAATGAATCACCAGCTGTTTCAGCAGCAGAAGTTGATGTAAAAAACAAAATGGTTGAAAGACTTATAAGCTGCAGAGAGGGCACAAAATGCAAAGCACAGATGGATGCTATTCTCAGAGAGGAGTGTGGGGTTGGTCAGTCATGCTACCCCTTGATCCTCCTTCACTGAAATCGATGGATCTTCCTGAGGGGCCCTTGTGTAAAAACTTAAGGATTTAGATGATGTCATCTACGCCACGAATTTGTGAGCCATTGCGCACTGTCAGAACAAACATAATTCCCTCTAGAAAGAGGAACCTGTTTCTCTCCTGCTGGGGGCTGAAGTACAGAGAGCAGAGCATTACTGCACTGATCTGACTAAGCTGACATAATAGGCTTCAAATAAGTAAGTCCAAGGCAGACAGTAATTGCAGTAACATGGGATTAGTGGTGAAAATGCAGATCACCACAGGTATGCCCCAGCTGCAACGGAGGGCATTGCCTCTTCCTTTGCTCCCCGCCACGTAGGACTCCATTTTATAATTTACAATTACAGCTTGATTGGCACCCCAGACGAGAACCAACACATGAAGCAAAACCTGATAGCCCCACACTGCCATGTAAAATATTATTCCAAAAATATCCCCCCATTCCTCAGGCATGGATAGCACAAAGGGCAGGAGAGGACATCGCCCACATTCTGACTCCATCCCTTTCACCCAGCTGCAGCCTACTCACGTCCTGACTGTCCATACAACATGCCTAAATATTTCCACTGCTAACAAAAGTAAGGAAAAAGGAAAAGGGGCATCCTCTATCAGCAGGGAAAATGTCTAGCTGCAATGTTTCCATCAGGAAAAGGTTAAATTCAACTTCATGACACTGTTAATGAAGTGTCTGCTTTCCAGGGAAACTCTGGGTTTAGAAACATTGAGTTTGCTGCCGTGGTGATATTACCTCAGTGTGCCCCAGGAGGCAGGATTTTTGTTTCTCTGCTTTTCTATCATTTTCTGTGGGCTGTCCTTCTCAGCCACAGAAGGTCTTCTGCGGTTCACGAGCATCAATGACTCTAATAACATACTGTTTTCCTTCTCCAGGAGGACAGACTTCAGTGCTGCTGGGGGGGGGGTGGGGGGGTGTTGATCTTTACCAGTGAAACAGCCCACACAACTGGCAGCATGGAGTGCATTAACTACAGTTTCCATAATGTTTAACAGAGGTACAAAAAAGTCAGCTCTGGAGTTATGCCTCTTCACATGTAAGCCTAATTTTCTGACCAACCACATGCATGGTTTTAATTTACTTTATCCTGTACAGGCTATCAGCAGCAGTCAGTCTGGTAGCAAGCTGTTGTTTTTTCCCCCTAGAAAAAGCAGCACAGAGATGCTGTACCAGGGTCAAGGCTGGGACAAACTACCCTGATGTAAAGGTCATTCAAAACAACATAAAAATCAGCTTGCATGTAAAAGCTCTAAGTGGTGCAACATGATTGCTGCAAGTAAACTGACACAGTATCAGTCAGACCCACTGCTCTGGTTTGCTGGAGTGGGAGAGTAGGATAAAAACTCAAGTTGGAAGATACCAGAGTTTTGGCCCAGACTTTAGTTCTTGGACTAAATTCCAGGACTAGAGTACAGCTCTGAAGGCAGGAGCTCATCCAGTGACTGGCTGATTCCCTGTGCTGGGAATCAATAAAAGACATCGCTTTTACCAGTGAACCAGATGGACGTCTCTTCGCAGAAAACACTGTTAATGAGCTTCAGAAGCATTGTGTTATGCACAATGTTCATCTCCCTGACATGTTGGAGAAAAATAGTCTATCCATAATGATAAAGTAATTGGCTGTAATTTAGCACATTAAGCAATCTGGCCTCTAAAAGTCATCAGACAGTACAGGGGAGGATTTACCTCCTAGTACAGACAGTCAAGGCGTGTGTTTTAGTTGTGTAGGTATTACTAGAACTGCCCCATTTGAAGCAAAATCAATACTATGTCAAGCACATGATCTGTATGGATCCACTGAGCATGTCGAGCACAGGAGAATCCTGCTGGTCCTTTATTACATATTCCAGCCAACTTTCTTCTTCCCCTCATAGATAAAATGCCCTGCAGTTCTAATGGTAGAATTTGGCTCTCAAAACTAGAAAGCTCCAATTGTAACCAAAGTAATATCCTAAAATAGGAAGAAAAATGAGAAACCAGAAATGTTGTTTTCCTTTTTCAAAAGTTTCAGCAGGAAGCTAGCAGTGAGAAACCGCTGAAGTGGCTCTCTCCCAGTTACCTCTTCTGATCTGGCCGTCTTCTGAAACACTCAAAAGATCCTTCATCCTAAAGTCCAAAGAGACCATTGATTTCATGCCTGTGGCTCTGGTATCACTGGAAACTACCTTAAGGTAACTGAGCTCAGGATTTGGCCTTTCTGTATGAATTGGTTTTAGGGAAGCTGACAGCTACAAATCTTTGTGTTTTTGTTCTGATCAAAACAGCCTGAAGATCTAAATTTAACAGTTGATTTCACAATGCTCATTTTTGACTAAGTAAAATCACCCTTGAAAAAGAGCTTATAATAGGAAGAGATATATTCTCCGGATGTTAGAAAAGCAAACCAAAAAAGCAAACAGGACAAATTTATCTTCATTCACAATTTAGATCCCTTCTGATGGAAGCTTTCTACTCTCTGCTTGGGATTTTTAGATGAATAATTTGAATAAAAATAATGTCAGTTAAGGAAGAGATTCATAATTCCTGGCCCCATTTCAAAGGAAGATACAGGACATATCTGCAGTGTTTAGGTCAAAGGAAACATTGCCTGCAGATTGAATCTGTGATGTGAATGTTTTTTTTTCACATGAGGAAACCAGACAGAATATTTTCTCAGGATGAAAAAGACTCCATGCACACAGTTATTCTGATGAATTTGTCCTTGTAGACAAGTTACTACTATCCCTTACCCCACAGTCATATTACTGCACCTTAACAATGTGAAGAGACCAGACCTTGGATGTAAATATGATTTATAGTTGAAGAATGGCATAAATCACCTGCACATTATGAGGCAACTTACTGTAAATGAAAGTGGGGCCTCAACAGTGAAAATCTGCTCCCAGGATTGACAAATGGCATCTGCTACTCAGTGCTTTGTATTTGAAGCAAGGTCTGCTTTCAAATAAGCCAGGATGGATACCAGAGAATGACCTGTGTCCTGCTCCTCCTCATGCCTTGTGAGCAGTGCACCGAGTTCCAACCATGCAAATTCATGGAAGAGAGGGACATGTGCATGTGTCCTTGGAAATGTGATTTTTATTTGGGAACATCCTGCACCTCAGATACCAGCAGCATTCATCAGTCCAGCACTTAGTGAAAAAAGTCATTTCACTTATAAACCGAATGCAGCAGAGACCAGCTACTGTGAGAAATTACACCGAGACGATAAGATAGTGTAACACCTCACAGCCCCCCAGATGGGAGGTGTGCACCCACTGTGGCTCAGGGCCTGCATTTGGCCATGTCCTACTGATCCAGGGGTTGACAGAAGTGTCTTCTCTCTGTGCAGGTGCACATCTCCATGGATACCTCTGAGGAGCTGGGTGGGGAATGGATGCCAAGGGCATAGGTATGGTCCCTGCTGGGACCTGTTCTGGGTTCCTCAAGATGTTTCCCAGGCTGGTCGGATGCTTGAGCATGCCATGAGAACAGAGGCATCCTCATCTTGTACTTCCTGGAGGTCGCTGTCCCCAAAGCTGTCTGCTCACTCCAGTGGGGGTGACACCTGTGGCCCACCACCTCTGTGAACACCTTCTCTCCTGGAAAAGCCCCTTCTGCATCTCCCAGGAGAGCTGCTGGTGGACGAGTTGGCGTTGCCATACTGGGTGTAAATGTGGCAGGCAGCTGGGTGCAGCCGGATGAAGCACACTCATGGCAGAAGAATGTGATGTCCCTCCCTGGGCTGCGAGGTGGCCAGAGGGCAGGCTCAGTGCTGTGTTGGCTGCACTACCAGGGCATTGTTCTCTCTGCCATGTGATGGATGAACAGGCAGTGTGGCATGCTGCTGCTCTTCAGCTATCAGTGGGACCCATCCAGAGAAATGGTGGGCTGGTGTCAAGCATGAAGTGTGCTTAGATGCCTATCTGGATGGATGAGGTGCTACCTGGGCTATCAGCTCTGCTCCCTGACTGCAGCTAGCTCCTTGTTAGAGGCAGGGCTTGATGGGCTTCACTAGGAGGAGCTGAAGTGGGGCAGATAGCAGTCCCACGCTCTGTTGCTGTAATCCATCCTTCCCCCTTACACCCCACTTCTGCTTCAGATAAGAGTCATGTCCTCAAGACATAAACAGCAATAAAAATAACTTTTATATTGCTTCTTGAC
The DNA here is from genome assembly GCF_000691845.1 of Merops nubicus. Taxonomy (NCBI): domain Eukaryota; kingdom Metazoa; phylum Chordata; class Aves; order Coraciiformes; family Meropidae; genus Merops; species Merops nubicus. Next base: position 57,702 of record NW_008614646.1, on the reverse strand, counting down.
CTCAACCATGCCAGTCCCTTGGACTTTTGGTTTGGAGCAGGCTGCAGTTTCTCTAGTTTGCCTTGTGGTTGTCTTGAGTGCCGACCTCCTAATCCTTCCTGGGCTCAAACCTGGTCCCACTCTTTTGGCTTGACTTTGCCTTGCCCTGCTCATGCTTAACTAAGAGGAGAAGGTCTTTCTCTGTTGGGTCCTTACTCTTTCTTTGGGAAACAAATTCCTCCTGCTCTGATGAACTTGGTGCCTGCCTTGGAGAGCCCAGAGACTCAGATCTGAGCTCCAGCCACTTGCAGCCCCAGTCTCCTGTGGTTTGCCTCTCTAGGGCTTGCAAGTTTGGAGACATTTGACAGCAGAGATGTTGTTTTAGGTATTTCTCAGGCAGACCGTTGCCTACTCCCTGTGCTAAAGCTACAGTTTCATTCCCCTAAACAGTCTGAGGTGAGGTTGTTAATGAAAATTTTAAAACATAATACTCCACGAGAGACCCCTCACAGTACAAGAACTGGTTTTGTTAAGAAAGGTTGCCTCATCGGCTGGAGTTAATCAGTTCAGCATCAGGGAGGCTTTGCTGATTTGCACACGTGGAGGCTTTGGCCTCAGGGCCCCATCTATATCATTTTACAGCAGATAATGAATGCAGCATGGCATGCTTGCTTTTCCTTCCCTTCTCTGAAGCTCCAGTGTTACTGACCTGAAAACATATTTCCACTATTAAACTTTCAGTCAGGACATAAGTCCTTTTTAAGATGCTGAATGCTTCTCTGTGTGGGAACAGCTCTGCTGTACCACGAGAAGGTGTGATCTGAACTTGTGGGGTAGAGATTCCGTGTGGCAGTGACTCATACGCTGTACGTTTGTGCTCATTTTCACATCTTCCTCCTGATCCTGTTTTAGGCTGCATTTCCATTACTCCTCCACCCTGGGGGAGGAATCCTCAGCCAACACAGCTCTAACCCGGAAACCACAGAGGATGAAAAGACCTTTCATAGCAGTAATGATGCCATGTTCCTCTCCTCTGCAGCTGCATTTGGAAAACAAAAGATCAGGAGGCAAAGTTGCCACCCACAAGCAGAACTTGCAGCTCTGCAGCCATTGGTGACTGGTGCAAATGGGCCTAATGCAGATGCCAGAGAACCTACTTCCTGTTGACACCAGGGATCAACAAGAACTGAAACTATAACCTAATCTAGGGTTAGAACAATGTCTGTTTAGCAAGGATAGGCTTGGGTCATGAGCTGTGAATTGGCTTTGCCCACACCCTAAAATCTTCACATGTGTAATCACCTGTTTGGGACAAACTATTGTAAATACTATGGAATGTCTGCAGAATAAGATGATGGGTGCACTTCCACTTCATTCTACCTAGTAGATATCCATGCCTATTCACATATTCCACCTCCAGTGTCCATGAAAGATTCCCCATAAAACAGTTAGGAAGACAGTGGAAGGCCATCCGGTAGTTTGGCGAGTCTGTCGTTTAACATGAAGCGTGGAAGAACGGGTTGAAGGCCATGCACTGATGACCTCTTTTTACTACCGTGTATTTCTAGGCCAGGTTTAGCTGTGCACTTCTGGGCTGAAGTGCTCCTCGGGTCTTGCTTTTCCAGCACGGATAGCACTTTTTTTTAACTGGCATAGGGTAGGTGATTGACATCAGACAGAAGGCCTGATTTAATCAAGGCTTTGGCATGCCACTTGCTGGAAAATCTATTCTGATAAATGCCATCCAGTGTTATTAAATGTGGCACTGAAAGGTAAACTAAGTCCCTGCCAAGGAACTGCCACTCTGGACTTGTTTGCTCTCTGCTCGTATGAGCAGGCCTGATGTTAGTTGTTGATGGGAAAAGGTCAGTGGGACTAGGAAGGGTCTGGCTGCCTCTGGCTTTAACTTCTGAACGCTCCAGCCACATAGCAGCACTGTAATCCTGTAAGCTTAGTATGTAAAAATCCAGCTCTTCCTTCTCTTGGACTGGCTCAAGAGCATGAATTTGAGGTAAACTATGACTTAAAGCTGGATGGTATTTCATGTGTACTTTATGTGCCAGGGTCCACCTGAGGGGTAGAATAGTGGAGAACCATGATCAGTGTCCACATGGGACACTGAAACGTCTATGGGAAGTCATTCTGTGCTTCCCCAGAGACTGTATTTCAAACCTTGTGCTAATTGTTTTCTTCTTGACCTGCTATGAGTTCACTCTCATAGCTGCCTGAGGCTTGATAATCTTCTCCGCATCGCAGTGCTCCACTTGGATTTCTGTCACCGCCTCTGTGTGACCTGTCCTCTGCCAGACAGAAACCTACAGGGTCATATGAGGTGCCTGTGCTGAGCTGGAAACATGGGATATTTCTTCTGAGTTGAGTGGGCCCTTAAAATAAGGACCTCATTTCAAATAGCATTTGGCACAGCAGAATGTGTTTGTCTTCTCCAGTGTGTGAGGTAGGGAAGAGCTATTTTCTCCCCAGCATGGAAAAGAAACAGGAGAACTGAGACACCAACACCCACATCTATGAAGGTATTTAAGCACTTGCTGGGATCTGCACATTGTAGCCAAGTGGTTTGTTAATAGTCACACGCTGTCTGTGACAGCAGGTGCCTAAACCCCATGTTTCCAAAGTCCTAAGGTACAGCCCTTCTCACAGGGTTGAGTTTCTCCAAAGCTCCTTGCGAGACCAATCCTAGGAAAGTGCTGACGCTGCAGATGCCAGTTCCTCAGTTTCCAAGGTGCCCCATCCCTACAGACACTTTTCCACTCTGTGCCATGCAAGCACCTCGGCAGAGGTTGGTCTCAGTGCCCAGCTCCACTCATCCCTTGCGGGTGCCACAGAGGAACCACCTGTTACTCTAAATCTGGTGGTGTTTCCTCATCTCTCCTGCATCCCTGCTTCATCTTCTGTAACTACATCTGTGCGACCTGTTCTCTCCTGCTATGTAGAAACTTGGGCAGTCACATGGGGACATATGGGGTCACTTGTACTCCTCTGACCCTGTAAATGTAGAAGGGCCAGTTTATTTCTAGAAAGTATGGTTTACATATGGTTTTCCTTTCATTATTTTAGATGTCAGCTGGGAGGTCTCTGCTTGCTCCCTTCAGCAACAGCAAGTAAATGCTCAACCTGTTTCAAAAATCTTAACACTGGAGACTGGAGAAATCTTTGGATGCTTGCTGAACTGTGTGTGACCCTCTGAAGAGAAACGTTAGCTTAAAATATTAGTAAATGTTTTTTAGTGAAGATAAAAGAATATTAAAGAAAATATACAAGGCTTGAGGGCAAAGGTCCCTGTGCAGTCCATTTCCCATTGAAATCAAATGGCCAAAATGAAGAGGTCAGCAGCGGTTTGCTTGAATTTTGACTGGGGAAAACAAGGCAAGCTCTTTTTCACTCCAGGCAGTGTTATTATCAAAAAGATCTCATCATAACAGATCGAGGCCAGGATTTTCAAAAGCAGTTAACTGGTTTGCTTGCCTTGCTAGAAGTATGCTGAGTGGAGCTGCTTCTGGGAGGGTGTGAGAAACAGTGGAGCACCAAGGAGCTCCTTGCTAGTTCTGGGAGACTTAACCAATGCCCTGAGGCTATTCTAAAGCATTTGACCCATCTACTGTCAGATCAAACTCCAGTGGATAAATTAGGGAATTTTGAGTTGGACAGGCACAGATGGAGTGTTCTCTGTTGGGTCTCCTGGGTTGCCAGCCTAGGCATCTCCACACTGTGTCCCCTTTTGTGCTGAGACAGGCATGCAGAGGCCAAAGAATGGAGATGCTTCATGTTAGCTTTAAGATTTCAGGATGAATTGAGCTTACCAAGACAGGTGGTGAGTGCAGGGACCTAAGGAGTCATGCTTGGAAGACAAGGTTGAAGGACTCCTGCAGTTCACAAATGCTACTTGGGAACTGGATAGTAAAGTACTGCCAGTTCCTAGGATCAGCTTAGAGTTAATGAGAGTGATGGCAGGTGCCCAAACATCCTTGCAATCCTACATTTGCAGGCAGTTTTCATCACAGAACAGACAAAATAAAACATTTTTTAAAAACAACACAACTGCAGGTCTCTGTCCTTGCACTGGGTGTATGAGATTTAAACTACAAAAAATACCAACACCAACACCTAAAAAACCCTAACAAAAAAAAAAAAAAAAAAAAAGAATGGGTTCATATAAGTAATGTAATTGGAGAACCTTGAAAGTAGCAAGAATGTGTGAGACTTTGATGCATTTTTATCCTTTTAAAATAAAACAGATGCTGAGGGGAGGCTTTAAGAAGGCGTCTCAGAAAGGCTGGTGCAAAAACATTGAAAGAACTGAAAAACTTGCATTTTCCAAGAGAAAAAACAAGGATCTGGTCCTACAGACCTCGGATGTAGAAACGTATGTTATGAAAATGCCATGTTTTGGCATGATCTGAAATTGCAGACTTGGAAATGAAATGAGTGCATGGAGTGCTCCATACACCAATACTCTGAATTTTAAAAAAATTTCAGGTGACCTCAAGGGGATGATTTTCGTATCTTCAAGCTCACTTGGGAGGTTGCCTCCCAGCAGAAGAGCCCTTGCTTAAGTTAAAGGATTCCTAGGCCATGGGCATGATCCACCTGCAAACCCTGCAAGTTTTGTGTCCTTTTCATAAGACTTAGCTCCGTATGCAATCCATCCTTGCTTTCTACAAAAAGCAGTGTACAAAAACACACTGTAGGAAAAGGAGGTGAGAGCTAACTTCAGCCCTGTTATTTATAAAAAGCTTTTCTTAACACTGGTAGTCTTTAAAGGAGCATTTAGTGGGTTTTGTCTGTTTTTTTTTGTGGAGGTAACCTCAGTCAAAACCAGACCTATACTCGTTTTGTAAGTCTTTGTACTTTTCCAGCTGATTACCAGTTCATTTAAGATTTTCATTACTGTTGATTTAGGAGCACTGTTTCTATAGGTCTGGTTACTTCCTAAACAGAAAGTAGCTGCAGTGTGATTGCATGACAGCAGTCTTTGCCAATTTACAAAAGACAGATATATTTCAGGCTTTAGTGTATTCATTTGCAATGCCCCTGTAGTGTTGGTATCACTCTTATTTTAAGGATGTGGCATTGGAGACATAAAAGAAATACCATTTCACCCACAATCACTCAGCACGTCCCATCCTTTCTCACTTGACTGATGGTGCCACGTAACTCCACTGCTGATACACTCTGACAAACTAACTCATGTCTATCATTAGTGATAACCAAGAGTAAAGTATGAAGCAAGGCAAGAAATGAACAGGAAGTCACCTTAAGGAAGTGATTTGTTTCCACATGAGTTCGCATCTGCTTTGTCCCTCCAAATTTCCCCTATCAAATATGTTTGCGTGGGTGCCAGAGGAGTCCCACCTGTGCACCAGGCATGGAGATCAAGGTCTGACTCAATAGGGATGCTTTGCACTGTCCTGAAAGCATAACTTAATCCTTCAAGTGGGTAAAAAGCAAATCAATGAGGATAATGGTCTCTTGATCTTCTGGCTCCCTTGACTCCATCCCTGTCTTGGATAAAATTCCTGTCATTTCCATTCCACGGAGTTAACTGAGTACAGATCTCAGTATTCTCCTCCCTAGAGTTTATTATGAATTCATTAAAGAAAAAAAAATCCAATCCCTTCAGCTATGAAAATTACCCTCATTTATCTATAAATAAGCTTAACCTCTTAAACCGTGTCAGATGCTGCTGATTCACCAATCTGATCTAGATCTTCAGATGTTCTCTGCTCCTACAGCTCCAGGGCAAATTACTCATGCTGTTTGCAAGTGCCATATACCACTGAGCCTGGCAGTGCCAGGATTCTGCTAGCAGTATATCTGCAGATTTCTACTAAAATCTGGGCAGGGATTTTCTCCTGATCAAGCTGGGCTTACCAACATCCTGCAGCCATAAAGTGGTATGTTGTATTTACATAAAAATCCGTGCATTAGTCCAGCCACAAACCAGCAGAGGAGAATGTATTCTAAAATCAAACAAATATGATAAGGGCAAACCCGTATTGATCCACATAATTATTTCCTCAGCTGCATTTCCCCTTGATGGTTCCTAGGAAGGTCAGTCTGCACTACCTATCACCTTATCTTTGAAATTGCTTTGGAAATATGAAAAGGAAATGCCAAAATATTTTCAGTCAATCTAAATGGCTTTTGTATTTTGTTCCTGGATATCAGAGAGCCCTGAGCTGTCTGAATGTTCTCTCCTCACTCTATAAAGCATTTGTTTTTAAAAGCAGAAGTGATTCACTTTCCCACTTGTGTGCCCGTTCCTAGAGTTGTCCCAAAACAACTTCTGCCTTTCCTGGGGAAAGGGAAAATCTAGGTGTTGAAAACCAGAGAAAAAACCTCATTGCCTAGGCATGTTTTAGGGTAATGACACCCTTCTGGCTATGGGGCACCTGGGGACAGAAGATGTTGGTGTTAGACAGCTAGTGCCCATCTGCCGCATGTTGCCAGAGTTTCCGGAAAGCCATGGGCCTTGGCATGTGTTTGTTTGAATGCATGTGCTGATCTATGGGATGGGCTGTGGACCAGGGAGCCACAGGGAAGAGCTGACTTTTTTTTTTTTTGAGGTGTACTCCAGTTACCCAGGTTATGGCATAAGGTGTTGCTCTTGCATAATGAATGAGGTGGATGCTTTGAAACTCCAGCTGATGATAGTCTTAGGGTCATCTGTGTCCTCTACTCTGATCTCTCGTAAGCTCTTTGGAGTAAGGATCCATGTATTTTATGCTGCCATCACAAATAAGGGGATCTCAGCTTGAAAGCTGGGATTCAATGTGCATGTCACATTTCATGCCATTAAAAACATAAGCTCAAGCTTGGAAGGGTGAACATGCTTTTGGCTTCTATGCCATTTGTATTTCAGTCTGCAGGCACCACTTCTTTCGCTGTGTGTTGCTGTTTTTATCTTGAGAAAATTTCCAGAGCCTGGAGAAGAAACAGACACTATTTACTGACATTTGTTCCAAGTTATAATGAGCAGAAAGACAACTCTTGTAGGCTCTAAACAGGATTTCTCAGCTAGAAGCTTTCAGGGCTTCAGCCAGCACCTCCCAAGCCCAAAGACTGCCTTATTTTAAAAAGGTCTGAATTATCCATTAAATATCACGGTGTCTTGAAGAACGTCCATAGGACCTCTCTGCTTTCCTCCTTGGTCAAAGCTTGATCTGTCACCCAGTTAAGCTGCTGTGAGTCTTCTCCCTAGGATGCCATGGCTATGTGTGCATTGCTTGCACAAGCATGGGTTAGTTCACACCATGGGTAGGGGAAATTCTGGATCCTGTTAATGGCAAATTCAGGTGTAAACTTCACTGCAAGGGAGTCCCAGGGCTGGAATGTGGCCTGAAGTATCCGGAGGCACCACTGACATAGCCTGGGTGATGAGGAGCCTTTTCATGCGTTTGCACAGGATGAACCCCAGGTCTTCTGCCATTAGCTTCCTATCTGCAGACCTCAGTACACAGCAGTGAAGTCTCCTCTGGTGGCTGATCCCTTTGTGTGTCTCAAAGGGATGCCATCCTGCCCGGCAGCAGCAAGCGACGGCTGTGCACGCCCTGGGCGGGCTTCCCATGGCACGCTTGCTACTGGTCCTCATGCCAGAGGCAACGTTTTCTTGACAGGGGCCATATTCTGCCGTGCTCAGCCTGCCTCTAAGAGTAAGAGCCCTACCCAGGGAACAGATAAACAGAACAGTGTTGGAGCCTCTGGTACTCTTTAATGTCATTTTCAGGGAAATATGTGTGTCATAACAACATAAAGCAGGCATAGTTCCCTTGCTTTCGATCTGCCTGGTGCCAGGGTCCACGTCATTTCAGAATCAAAATAGATCCAGCAAGTTCATGGTAACTTTGTTCTCCCAAGTGCTGCCCCTTTTTCCCCCTTGTTTTGTACTTGTCTTCCAGCAGCCTGCTTCACCCATCGGGGGATGTCACGTACTGTTATGGTTAACATCTAATTTTCACTGGAAGCCCTTGGGAGCTGGGCCCTTATCTCCACATACCATGCACATCAAAATGGTTTAATCGACCCTATTAGTTCCAGGGCTTGCTGCTGATCTGGATAAAACACTGCACTTTCCCAGCACTGAAGCTTTGTAGCCAAGTTTCACATCGCAGCACCCTCCTCCATGCAGTCTGGTCTCTGCTTCACGGGGCTGTACATGTTCCCCTGCAGTGCCCTGTCTCTCACAGAGAGGTGTCTGCTATGCTTGTAGGCTCAGAAGGGTTTTGGTTGGTTTGTCAGACCAGAAGCATCGCACCAACTTGAAAATTTGGACTTGAGAATCCTTAGAGTCACTTGCTGGTGCTCTGGGCAGTTGTTGCCACCTCCAAACGTGGGTGCGGAGCACCTATAGAGCACATCTGCCCAGCTGTTTGGCCTGAGAAGGTGTTCAAGGGCAGGAAGAAACCTGAGCAACATGCCAAGACCAGGGCAGAACCCGAGGGATGTAATTACAGCTGGGGCCCTGGGGGACCTGAGGAAGGGGGCATGCCTTTGCCCTTGTCCCAGCATGCCTGCTTTAGGGAGGGGTGGTGGGACATGGCTTATTCATCAGAAGACACACCCTGATCAAGAAACAGACTGGAGAGGACTAGACATGGGAGGAGTAGATAAAGGAGAGTGTTTTACAGGCATCTTCCTGACCATGAAGCAGCAGGCCATTTTCTTCCACCTCTTCCCACCTCCAGCAGTATTTTACCCCATGGCTCAACCCCAGGCTAAAGCCAAATATTTCCAACAACTGTGCGGATGCCTCGTGTTTAAAGCAGCCACGAGACATCCACCTAATGTCCTGGGACTGCTGGAGACGTGCTGCTCCTTGCTTTTCTCGGAAAGGGTTCTTGCAACATGAAAGGAGCGCGGGCAAACAAAGAGCCCTGGGGAGAGAAGTGACAAGCGGCAGCTGGAGCCGGCGGGTGACTTGCCGAGTGACAGAGCAGTTGGGCTCCTCGCTACTCTGCTACTATTTTGGAAACTTCAATAAACAGAAGAGGACAGATCAATCTCTCAGTGCTCCAGCACAAGCCCCGAGGAGCCCTGGTGACTTTGGTGGCAACAGCAGACTGAGACATCAGTTTCTCCTTACGCATTTTGCTTTGTTTGGACCCCAGGCAAACTCATCAGAAATAGCCACTGAAAACATTATTAGCAATCTGCTAATTAGCAGGTCTCAGCTCCTTTGCTGGTGCAAGCTTGCACCAAGGAATTCATGCTCATTGGTGCCATGGAGAATATGACTAATTTCTGTGTGGGAGCTTTCAAGCAGCTGGGAAAAAAAATATGGATGTGTATATTTTTAAAAAGGAATTGTTTTTGCCGCTGTCAATTATTAATGGCTCTCAGGTCAGGCTAAGGAACAATGCCAGGGATAAATTACCCTGTATGCTATTCATATATGCTCTCCCCAATTGTTTCCTTCTCAGCTAGAGGATTCACCTCACAGTGAACTCCTTGGAGTTTGGAAAAAAGGACTGACGAAGTGATGAACTCGGAGTGCCCGTTTATTTATGCATCGACATCTTTCCCACTTTGTCAGGTGTGTTTAATCAAAAAGAAGCAGGAAATGCATTATAATTATAAACATATTACTGCACAAGAAAGAGGCTGCCCTTGGAAAGTATTGTATTGTTTGATAAACGGTTACAGTGAAAAAACACAGGCTTAACCTACGAAGCTCTTTGCTAAGATCAAAGCAAAGCTGCTTGCCACCACAGGCAGCCTGTGCAGCAGGATTCAGCTCTGAGTTTGCAGCAAGGGAGGTGGAAGAAAGTTCAGAAGAAAATGCAATCCCCTTCCTTCCTTTTTTTTTTTTTTTTCTTTTGCCCAAAACGTTACCCCAGTATAAAAAATGACCCCAAAATTAAATATTTGTGGTTAAAATTAATAGGGCTAGTGATGAACCCATCTGAGAACACAATAATTAAGACATTGTCTAAAGCCCCTTGCTGAAGCTCATGGAGAGACTTATTGTTTTCAGTGGGATCTGGCTCAGGATCCTGGTAAGCTAAAGCAAAGATGGAGTGACAGCATAACCCTGGGAGATCCTGGATCTCCTGCAGTCTTTCCATGTGGCCTTGTCCAAACTTGCAAACATTCCTTAAGCCTGAGCACAGCTGAACTTGAGTCAGTAATCTGCTGCTGCTGCAAAAAGCAGAAGTCCTTCTGGACTGTGGAACTGAGAGTGCTGTAGGTAAGATGCAGAAGGGGTTTAATGTCCTTCTCGGCACTGCGAGACTGAGCCACAGCCCTGCACTTAAATTCAAAAGAGACAGACCCAAAAAACATACAAACTGGAAATTGTCCAGAGGAGAGAACAAAAATGACCAGAGGTCTGGAAAACATGCCTTATGAGGAAAGATTGAAAGAGCTGGGTTTGTTTAGTCTACAAAATTTGAAACATCCTAATAAACTTTAAAGATATAAAAAAATATGTGGTATGAAAAAGGTAATCAATTGCCTTTTATCTCTGTGGGGATGGCAGAAGGTACAGCAAAGAAGATTTAGGATGGATAGTATGAAAAGCTGTGAGGTTAGTAACACCCTCAAGGATGTTACTTAGGTAGGGATCAGAGTGTCTCTCGTGGGAGATTGTGCATGTGCTGGACAAGTACCTGCCACGAGGGACTCGGTAACTCACTGTCCCATGGAACAGGCTGCTTTCAGCCATGGGATCCTATGCTTTCCATGATCTAGTGACTGTCCTGGGACATCCAGAAATGCGACCTTGGAGGTGATGAACATTCACAGCACTCCTTGACTTGAAAAAAAGTAGCAAGTACTCAGCCTTTTTAAAAGTTGACCTCCAAATTAATGACCTTGTCTTAAAACCTTCTTTTCCTTGGCTTCTATGTTTATTAAACAAAGAGCAACAAATTCCTACCTCTTCATGGGGCTGTCATCTTATTTGTGCTCTCCCCTGGTGGATTCCCATCTATGTGAGCGCTCAAATGCTCAACTATTATGATGATGATACCTCTGGAAAAGTATGTGGTGACTCAGAAAGTGTTCCAGGTTGTTGTGGCCTTGCAGATCCTGCTCAGGAAGGTCCCCTCCTGACACTGAAAAAAGGGGTACCTTGGTCAACCTTTGATAGAAGTGCTTTCACCTGTAGCACCACTGGGTACAAGAACTGCAAAGCACTCAGGATGGTGTTAGGTGTTGCTCTAGGTGGGCCAGGTGGTGGCCAGCACCTGACTCGAAAGGCAGCTTCCCATCTCCCCATAGCATCTGCACGGGGGCTGCGTATTCCCTGCCCTGAATCTCTGTGTGCTCCCTGTGCCTCCCTGTGACTGACCGACTCTGAGGGCCCTCGCTGGTCTCAGTAAGGTTCAACATTGTTCTCTGGTTTCCACCGTTTCTGCAAAGGGCCCCAAAAGCTTTGGTCAGAGTTTGCATCAAAACTGACCACAAGACAGAAGTCTATCAGAAGCCAGCCTTTGTATTTACTGCCCAGCAAACCCAAATTCCTTGAATTATAGTCATGAGGTGAGGAGTTTGTGAAGGGAGGGAGCACAGAGTTGCAGCCAGAGCAGAGCTGGCCATAGCTCTTGGCATGTCCAAGGACTTTGGGGTGACGTGAGAGCTCCCTGAGGGCAGGATGCTGTGCTCAAGCTGCTGCAACTGTGCCTCTTCTTTGCACTGCCCAGTTCCTGCCCAGATACAGCTGTGCAAGGCACTGGTTGGTCCCTGCAGGAACACTGAGAAAATCACTGGTTATATGATAGGGGAATTACAAAAAAATCTGTTTGCTTCCAAGTGTAAACCAATGACTGTGGCAATGGTTTGCAAATATGGGGTTATGGCTTCAAGTCAGCTTTTTGTCCTCAGTTCTGGGTACAGTCACGAGCCTGGCAGGAATCTGTGTCAGCTAAAATACATGGCAGCAACTGGAGTCTCCTGGAGCTTTGGATCTGAGCGGGGGTCACAACAGGAAGGAGTTTGGAAAGGCAGCCCTTCAGGGTTAGGAATAAACACCTCCCCAGGGCAGACTTTCCATAATTGGCCATGACAAGGCTTCTTTCTCCAGAAAGCTGGAGCCGTGAGGAAGCCGAATGAATCACTGCTCCAGTCCAGTTTGGCAAGTGCCATGATTTCGCCCTGCTTTGCACAGGGAGGAGATGATGATAGAGGCTGAAAGACAGAGAAATGTAGCCAAAGGCCTCCGAGCTGGGAGATGAGTTTGGGTTCCCACTCATTTTTTAGAGGTTTACTCAGATCCTTAGAAGGAAACCCTGGCAAAACCCACTTGTACAAAACCAATTGCCTTTATCAACAATGGAGAGGGAACAATGGGGACTTCTGAACACAAAGCTCATACAAACAATAATAAACATTTTATTTCGCATTGTTAAAAATGCATCTGATACTCAATTCTTCCTTTCAGCCCCCCACTTTGTTAACTGTTTTTGTCACCATTCTTCTCCCAAATATGGATTTTTGGGGGGGGATCTTAGTGGTTGGAGTTGGTGTCCGGCAACATGGTGGTGACCACATAGCTGTGCAGCCTTCTGTGAAGAGGAGGGTTGAGCATGGTTTTCTCATGCCACCCTGTATCCTTTGAAAAGTCCTATTTTCTTTCAAATATGAGGAAAAAGGGGTGTTGTTTCTGCCATCCCTTCTCTAGATGGTCATCATCAGTGCTCTCTTTAAAGCTCCTTGCTATCTCAGCAATTTTACCAAGCCTGGTGACCTGACAGCAGTTCACAGCATGTTCAGTATCTGATGATTAATCCCCTCCCTTTAAAAATATGCACTTAGTGGCAGAACCCCACAAAAATACTGGTGGAGCCAGAGCTGCTTTGCCAAGTGGCGGACTTAGACTTGCTCTTCTTGGAAAGCTGGTTTCCTGTCACTGACTTTCTCTCATTGCTGTTTTCCAGTGGTTTGGAGAGAGGAGAAACAGAAAAAAAAAAAAGTTCTTCCCAAATACCTCTTCTCTTTTATATCCCCTTTCCTCCATGTGTCCTCTCTGCTATTCCAGATTTCTGGAATTCCCTCAGACAAAGGGCTTCCTAACTAAACCCACTGCTCTCTCCAATGGAAAAGGAGAAGGAAGCTCCTTGACAAAATAAGATCCCACAAAAAAGAAGGTGCAGACTGTCTTAATTTCCATCCCACCTTCTACCACCCCTTTGGAAAGCAGGCAGACGGAACAAATATCTTTCTTGTACTGTGAAAGAGTAGTAGCTCAGAAAAGTCAAATCTGCATCTTGTCACAATGTGAGAGGTCAGATCAAAGCATCAACCTTTTACTAATTTATAATTTGATGTTAGGAACATTAAACTTTTATTTCTTATGAGATGACTACTGAAGCTAATGCAGGCAGCGGGTGGTGGGCTGGCTACAAGACTTGATCTGAGGGCTTCGTATTCTAAATGCTCCCACCACTCAAAACTGAAAGCTTGGCCAGCACTGAGCAGCAAAGGGCTGTAGCACGCAGCTGAGTTTATATGCTGACAAATGCAGGTTACCCAGATCTTACTTTCCCTGGAGATAGCAGCATTCCTATTCAACTTTCATTTTAAAGTCTGTACAAGGCTAAATCTTGCACGAGGTTCTTACCCTGTTTTCTGCTGACATTCTGGGCAAGGCCCCTGGGCTGGACTTTGCAGCATCACACGCGATACTGGTCAGGTGAATACAGCGTGAGCACAAAGCTCATGACCTTTGTGGCAGTGTCTATGGGCCATGACTGCTGCTGCTGGTGCCTTCAAGGTCAGGAGTTTGTGTGACCGCATGAGGATTCCCCCTGTGCTCTCTGTGGAGGAGCAAGGTGGGTCCTTTCTGAGAAGGAGAGCACAAAATCACCTGGGAAATACCAAAGTGTGTTTAGAGGAGGTTAGAACAGGGGACACACTGGAGTGTAAGGCACCCATGATCAAAGAGTTTGTGTGGCAGTTTTCCCTTCGGTGTCCATGTGTCAGTCTCTGGATCATAGCAGTCCAAGGAATCCAAGTCCTCGATGACATTGTCCGCAGTGAGACATCGTCCTCCTGTGACATACAGCTTGTTCTTGATGATAGTGGCTCCATGATGCATCCGTCTGTCCTTCATGTCTGCACATTTAAAAAACTTGTTGCCTTTTGTATCATAAGCGATTATTCTCCGGGTGTACCCTAAATGCAAAGCCAGAGGTGGAAGAGACAGATGGGAATTACGGTTTATGGCCAGCAGAAGGAATTATATTTCCTGCCAGTCTTCAATAAAACCTACTATTTTTGCACAATTAAGATATCTAAACTGGGAAGTGATGATTTGTCACAAGAATGCCTGTCTGTCTATCTTTTCTTCCTGTTTGTCCCCACCCTGTCTCATAGCACCCTGGCAGCCAAGGCTTGACAAGAGCCATAAAACCCATCAGATCGGGCAAGCAACCTGTCAAACACAGCTGGAACTTGCAGTTTTCTGCACATGCCTTCAAAGGTCCCAAAGTATTTCTTTTCATTGAACAGACTCCCAGTGCTTCACTCAGAAATACAGGAACCCACAGCACATGGGAAGGGAGCAACAATGCCTTGTGGGGTTAGAGTCACACCTGTCTACTGAAGGGGGCTGGATACTCAACAGCACAGTGCCACCAGTGCTTGCTAGACTCCCAAAGCCCCTGGCACTGCATCTGTGCTGGCCACCATGGCAGTGACCAAAGGACAGCTCTTCCACTGAGAGGTGATATAACCTTGCATCTGCTGTGAGGTAAGGACTGCTACCATGGCCATTGCCCTGGAGTAATGGAGGTTTGGAAGCTTGGTACCCAGAATTACCTTGCCCATGTATCCCTGTAGACAATCAAGAGTGCCCATGGCAAACAAACTGCTTTGGGTTCTGTTTTGAAGGCTTTCAAGCCACTTTCCCTAACAAAAATCTAGACTTGCTTAGGCCAGCCCACTCCCTTTTGTTATGATATGCACAGTCATGCAAAGACGACCTGAAATGTGATGAAAGCTAGTTTTAAGAGAAAATGTTACTTTTGTGGGTTTTACTCTTGATACACTATGAGTGCTTGGACAATATTTTGGAATGGAAGCTGGTAAATAAAACCCAGTCATAGTGAATTTCACTACTTTCAAGAAAAATGAAAGATGTTTAAAGTTAACATGACATTCTGTGGCTTTTGTTAGATAATTAAAAAATAAATTGACAACTTAAGCTCATAAGTAGCAGACTTGGGTCAATACAGGCCCTTCAAGATTAATGCATTTGAAGATAAGAAAGATTGAAAATACTGTATTTTTGGCACTGTGGTCTGAGGTTGGGGTAATCTGCCCCACAGGAGCTTGATAGTCTTGGACCTTTTGGCTCAGCTCTCCCCTGTTCTCACTGCAAAGGGTTAGCAGTGGCCTCCTGCTGAGAGAGGACACCATGTTTGACTCCTGTGTGATCTGGTTAATTCTTCTGCTCTCCTAAATCTTCTCTATGTCTCATTTTCCCTTGGATAACCTAACACATGCTTCCTTGTGCCAGCCTGTGGCCAGGGGAGCTGCATTAAGGATTGTAGAATGCCAAACTACCGGTGACATGATCCATCCAATTGCCATGGGCAGAAGCTCATCCTCAGGTTGAAAAAGACACTGAGAAGTTTCCCCTGTCTGAGTGTTTTACATTCCTCTCAGTACTACCCCCAGGAGGCAGCTACAGGATGGATCAACCCCTCATAGCCCTGTAGCCCACTCTCCCAAGTCCATGGCCTTGCGGTAACTATGCTCTGCATCCTTCCAGGAAAAGCAGTCAGGGAGGCCCAGTCTGTGAGTCAGCAGGGGAAGAGCAGGACTTCCATGTCCTTGGCTTCCTCCCTCCTTCTGCAGAGGAGCAACTTGCATTGGCTTTTCCCCAGTTTCCCCTGACTCCTGCTACTTGTAATAAGAAGGTGCCTCATAGAGAACTTGTCCTTACTTCCATGGCCATGAGATCCCATGAGAGATGTGTATGGAGGGTGGACACACTCCTCCTTTCCTTCCCAAGCTCCACATGTGTTTCGAGGGAGCACCTCAAGCAGAAGGCTGCAAAATGCTGCAGTAGCTGGGCAGGGGAAGCAGGAGGGAGTGTGAAACAGAGCCCTTACCACCTACGATGATAATCTGGTCTCCAATCACGACAGCTGGTGCACAGACATTCTTCACCATTCTGGTCTCCATTCGAAACCACATATTCCTGGAGACATGGTAAACCTGACAAATAAATAAAGATACACATGCAGCTGTTTATGTTGCATTTTAACTGGCAATTGTAATTACAGAGGAACTTAGGGGTTTTATTTTGTCCTAATGAATACAGTCCTCTGGCTTGAACTGCTGGAAAGCTGAGGATTCACTCACTTTTTTCCTAATATGTCCCCTTGGAAAGGGTTCTTGTTCTCCAGGCTTGTGTGCTCAGGAGATGCTAGCACACGCACAAGGCACATGCAAGCTTCTCGGCTGTAAATCTCTGCATGGCCATTAAATCACTCTAACTCCTGGATAATGCTCTCCTCAAGTGCAAGCTGTTTCACTTCATTTTCCAGCTACTCTGTGTATTCCTGTCTTAGCCTCAGCAATTTCCTGGGCAAACAAACCTCAGCCTCACCTAGTTCTGCTGGCAGCCCCCGTGTTTGCCCAGCTGCTATATTTGTGCTGGTGGCTGGTATGTGCTCAGATTGGCAAAGGGACTTGTTGATGGAACCTAGAGTGCTATCTAAGTCATCAATTTATGTGAGAAAAAGACCCGTTGCCAGATTATGATCATTCTGTCATCTCTATCTGGATGACACAAACTTCTACATCATGTCATCTGCTTCTTAATATAGCAAATATCTCCAGGACACCTCTGCACTAACTGATAAATACATTTCCTTCCCCTTGATAATCAAGTAGCGTTATCACCGTAAAGAAGTATTGCTCACGTGCTGGCTGCTCCCTTAGCCTTTAATGATACCTCTTGGTTAAAACACCTCACTCAGTGAAAAACACTTGTGGGGAAGGTAACACTATGATGTTGCTAAAGCATCAAATAAGAAAGAATTTCATGTGGGTTTTCCTCCTAATAGAGTGCAACTGCTGAAAGCAGGCAGAGAGCCAGCAACATGTGGCAGGAGCCACATTTTTAACACAAGTGTTTATATGAAATAACTGTCAGTTTAAGTCTTGCTCCTTTGATGAGTGAGAGTCTAATCACTCTAATGACTGCGAATCTTTGTTTTTGCTGCGAGCAGGTGCTGGGCTGAGACCCCAGCTTAGCTGCCAAGTGGAAAGCACTGATTTTGGTGAGACTGGCTACAGGCACAAATGGCAGGAGCCACATTTTTAACACAAGTGTTTATATGAAATAACTGTCAGTTTAAGTCTTGCTCCTTTGATGAGTGAGAGTCTAATCACTCTAATGACTGCGAATCTTTGTTTTTGCTGCGAGCAGGTGCTGGGCTGAGACCCCAGCTTAGCTGCCAAGTGGAAAGCACTGATTTTGGTGAGACTGGCTACAGGCACAAAGCCAGGCAGGGGGGTCGGCCACTGCCTGCCATGAGCATCACCTGCAGCAGCCCTGGCCCCAGTGCCCAGCAGCAGCAGAGCTGACTGACACCCACAGAAGTACCTCAGGGCTTGTGCCTGAAAAACACTCAAAGGGGAAAATGAATGAATTGTGATGCTCTTTGCAGACAAGACCTCCCTGAAGTCCTATGTCAACTCATCCAGCCTCTTGCTGCAGCTTACATTAAAGATTTTTTGGGGGGTTGATTTTCTCAGAAGGTTGATGAACTTCTGAATACCTTAGATGAAACTGCCTACGACAAGCGGGACTGACCAGTACCTGGATCAGCCGGACAGGGTTTTGCATAATGTCTTCTCCCCCAAAGAGGTAGACCCTCTGATCTTTGGCAGCAACAGCAGGGTGAAGGACAGCAACAGGCATGCTCGCCATGGTCTCACAGGTGTTGTAAACACTATCATATCTTTCCACAGAATTCAGGACTTCCTGGTTTTCGCCAATTCCACCGAATGATAAAATATAATTTTTATATGCCAAGCTTCTGTGGGAGTAACGTGGAACTAACATGTGCTCAACCAACCTCCATTGATTGAGTTTGAGGGAGTAAACGTAAATATTATCACTGACCGGGCTCTTCTTATTGCTAACAGGCATCCCTCCGAGCACATAAACGTTGCTGTGCAAGCTCACTGCAGAGGCTTTGTAGAGGCGCATGGGAAGTTTGGCCAGGCTTAGCCATTGGTTTGTCTTGTCGTCATAGAGCAGGACATCCCTCGTCGTCTGCTGGCTGTCCTTCCTGCCACCAATGATGATGAGGAACTCTTGGTTGGAGTACCTGCGAGGAACATGCAGCATGGGCTTGATGTCAGGTGTGTTGATGCTGTACAAGGAAAACATGTGTCTCCAGGCTGACTCAAGGATGCTCCTGCAAGTAGGTGAGGACTGAACAAGGGAGTCGTTGGCAATGAAGTGGAAGAGGAAAGTCGGATGGACGTATTGAAGCCGGACCTTCTTGAACAACTCTTGGATGTAGCCTTGTCTTGCCTGGAGGTCATGCCGGATCCAGACCATCAGCGTCTCAAAGACCTGCTCCTCCTCCCCGCAGAGCTCATCGTCCCCAAGATAATCAATGAGCTCCAAGGGACAAAGGTCCTTCAGGTCTTCAGAAGAGGCCACCTCAGAAAAGCATTTCAAAGCCATAGCCTTGGCTTTCTTATTCAGGCTTTGGCAGTTCAAGACTTTTGCCAGTCTGATCATGCTCAGACAGTTATCAGGGGTCAGCTTGTCTTGGAGGTAGCCAGAGCAGGCCTCAAACAGCTTAGCATACTGCAGCATGGAAGCCGTCTCCAACAGGCATAGGACATTTTCAGTGGATATAAGAATCTCCCCTGTGTAAACATAAATGATAACCTGATCCAAAATGTCGGCGTCGATGCCCTTCAGGGTGACTTTAGCCTGGCGACTCTCTTTGAAGTCACTACAGAACATGGCCTTGAAGTATGGACTGCTGGCAGCCAGCACGTTTCTGTGGCAAGGTATTTCAAAGCCCCCAGAGCAGAGGGTAACATCAGTCAGCATCCTGCTCTGTCGCAGAGTGTTCAGCTGCCTCAGCAGTTCGGAGGAGAAGTCCTGGTCTTTGAAAAGAAGCTCCTCAGTGGATCCCTTTTCCATAGCAAAATAGGAGAGAGATGAGTACTGGACTTGGCAGAAAAATCCCAAATTCTTAGCAGCTTTTATTGAAATATGTAGCTCCAAGGGAACAAATCGGGACTTTGATGTTGCTCTAAATATCCATTCACTGTTAGGCATAAAAATGGAACATGGGTTAAGGGCAGTGGGAAAATAATAAAGAAGCTAAAAGGTCGCTAAGATCCTTTAAAATTTCATAAAGTTATGAGATATGTTGCAGCTCGGAGGTCAATGCTGCCTGTGTCCCTGGCAAGAAGCAAAAGCACTGAAGTTATCTCACTGATTTGGGATGAAAGCTGGACGTCTGAAGCAGTTGGTTTTTTCATTTTAATCACATTGAATAAATGCGCTTAGACATTTATTCACTATTTTAAAGTATTAGCAGTTTAGTAGCTCGCATCTCTTTCCCCTAGAGTTAGTCACTCCCAAAGAATGTAAATCTGGCAGAGCCGAACACTGTAGCAGGGCAAACGAAACCCTAGAGACTGGGAATCTGCATTAAAACTGTTATTTATTAATTCTGCTTAGCCGTGTTTTTTTGGTTTTTTTTTGTTTTTTGTTTTTTTTTTGTTTTGTTTTTTTTTTTTAAATGTTAATCAGACACACAATGACTATATTAAGTGCCAGGCAGAACAACATGGTGAGTATCTATGTCATGGCTAACTGCTCAACCTGCAGTGAAACGTTAGGGTAGAAACGTTTACCTTCTGTTGTCCTTCACTTCATGAACTTACTCTCTGTCGTTTACTCTCTGCTGAGCTTTTCCATAGCTAGAGCCTGGATAAAAAAACCCTAAAAACCCACAGGAGGTTTCTTTCAGTAGGTAAGTGATTCACAGAGGGTGATTTCTGGCCGTGTTTGTCGTGCAGCCACTCTGGGGCTGGCGGAGCGGCGGCAGGGCGGCGGAGCCTTGACTGCGCTCCAGCACTAAGAATAGGCACCCACGGCCTGCGCTCCTATCGCGGCTGCCGCCGCCTTCGGCAGGGCCTGCCCGGTACTGAGCATGCTCCGGTGGTGTTTTGTTGGCAAAAGCTCCCATATAATAAATAGACACAGAGAGGAAAGTTCACTTATAAAAGTCCTGGCCGTCCGTTTGGAAACAGCGGCAGGACCCTGTCCTAAAGTGCCTGGGAACTCTAGAAGCCTGTAAACAGTCTGCGACGCCTTGCGCTAGGTAATGCACTGCCACCGTAGTTTCATG
This sequence comes from Merops nubicus, assembly GCF_000691845.1. NCBI lineage: Eukaryota > Metazoa > Chordata > Aves > Coraciiformes > Meropidae > Merops > Merops nubicus. Next base: position 37,363 of record NW_008614646.1, on the reverse strand, counting down.
GAGAAAGGGTGAGGGAAGGGCTTCCAGGGACCCAGTGAGGCCGTGTCTCCACCTCATGGAGAAATCTGGGGAGCGTCGACCTGCTGTGGTCTGCTGGGAGATGCTGAGGCAGTGGGACCCCGGCGGTCAGGCTGCCCCAAGGTGGGCAGGGAGACCCCAGCTGCCAAGCACAGAGTGAACTTCATTCTTGGAGCAGTTTATGATGCTGCTTGGTATTTCATATAGGAAATACCAGGTTGTGGCCTTTTGTGTAAGGACCTCAGCTCTCTGAACCACTTAGCAAAGAGCTTCTCAAGCAGGTGGCTTGAAGAAGCTCAGCATTATGTGTTAGAAGACTCGAGCAGGTTGCTGAAGTGAGTGCAGCAAGCTGGAAACCAGGGTCCCATGTGGCAGGTCACAGTGTAGTGCTTAGTTCCCCAGGGTCCCTAACTGCAGATGCCTGCACATGAACAAGGTGCCCAAACAACTTTTGCAGCAAGCGTGGTCTAGTCAATACAACTGGGTCTGCAGAATTATTCAGGTCACCAGTAAGTACCACCTATATTTGGGCAGGTGAGCAGTCCTCCAGGCACTGCTAGCTCTCTACAGGTGGTGAGCTGCCTCAGTCACATGTAGGTGTCCATACTTAACACTCCCATGTAGGTATCTATGATGATGAGCCTAAATCCATCCCCAGGGTTGGGATCAGTTGAGTGCCTCCTGCCAGCCCATCCACACCCCCAGCTGGTCCCTGGCTGGGGTCTCCAGCAGATCCAGTGTGATGTGTCCCAGTTCTGTGCCAGTTTCCTGGGTGTTTCAAGAAAAAGGGCATTGGCTGCCCCTGCCTGGGTAACTGGACTGGGCACCTTCTCAGTGCTGTAATTCCTCCTTTTGTTCTATGATGGGATTGAATCCAAAATGTCATTTCTAAGCATCACTACCACAAGGAAACATAAGGTTAAAGCAAAACTACTTCTCATATTTTCAAAGCCAAAGCTCACGAGTGAGTCATGTCTGTGTCTAGTCATAGTGAGGCAGATGAGCGAAAATCATTGGGAACCACAGTGCCCTTATGTCAACTCCTGTGCCATGCTGGTGTTTGCACTCCTCCATATGTTCCTGCCCTTGTGTCCGTGGGCCAGCAGACTGCAGGGATAGGGGCAGCCTGTTCCTCTAAAAACAGCAGCTTTGCATCATGGGTCATGCCGTATATGACCTTTCCCAGAGACCTTTCAATGTAGCATAACAACATGCTGAAATGCCTGAAGGCTAGACAAAACCCTGGAGGCCTAGACCCATGTTAAAGACAGGGTGGAGTTGGGCTGGCATAGTTTTTTGGAGGCTGTGGCATCTTCCCTTCCTGCACAATCTGTGCATGTGTGTGCACACCCATGTGTGAACAGCTAGGTGAGGTGAGGGAGGGAAAGGGCAGGAGCCACTGCACTTGACTCCTGAAAATGAGTCATTTTGAGAGTAAACGTGGCAATGTGCAGCCTTTTCCCTCTCCTTGAGTAAAGAATGACCTGGAAGATGATGTTGGGGTGCTGGGGAAAATGCACCCTCCCCTCCCTGCTCCCCGTGCCGCTGCCTCACCAGCTGGCCGTGATCTTGCTATAAATATTTAGAGTGGCATTACAAATCCGAAGGAGAATTTCTCTGTCTTTTCCAGAGAACATTAGCTACCCAAACAAAACACCCTCTCGCTCTCCTCCTGCTCTGTATGTATATGCTCTCAGTGCGGTCCGTTTGGATGATTGATTTAGCTTTGTGTTTCTGTTCTGGCTCTAGCTCTGCACTGCTGGTTTAGTTCTGCCTCTTTCTGGCAGTGGCTATGGATTATTTTTTTAACCCTTAAAGAAACAAATGGTGTTATCTGACTTCACTAATGACACTGTCTTATGGGGCCGCAGAAGGGTAGGTGGGATGTTCTTCTACTTTAGATGCTGATAAATGTGGCATTTATTTAGAAGATCCCAGGCTCAAGGGCTTTGCATGGTTATGCAAACTCCTGCTAACCCAGAGTACAGCGTGTGCTGTTTAAATAGCTTCTTGCTCTCGGGGGGGTTGCTGCTCCCTGCTGAGTCCCCACACAGGTCCCTGCCAATTTGGGGCCAAGGCTCATGAGCAATGAAACTCCTGCTGCCTGCTTTACAACTCTCTCTTCTATCTTTCCCAGAGATTAGGGTTTCAGACACATCTCCAACCAAGCGGGCACAATCAGCAGTGCTTAGTTAGGATTTCCTTTATAAATAAACTAGAAATCATTTTTTCAGGCATATCCTAGAACAGTATGTGCTATATGGCCCCTACTGCTGCAGCATGACCCCTGGTGAGAGGCAAGAGCAGTTTCTTCTGTGGGACAGTGTAACTTGTCTGAGAAAGCCTGTTTCTGAATGAGTTCCTGAGGCAGCTCTCCTATGTTTGCATACTATTGATCAAAACAAGCCTGAGAAGTCTTTTTCTGGGAGGACACGATACTGCATTAACCACAGGAGTGGGATGCTGCACAATAAAGGGCTGGTCTGAAAACCCTGTGCAGGTGGGAAAGTGGGCTTGTTCCCAGGTTATGTGACCCAGAAGCACTGTGGAGTGTGATGCTGCAGGTCTCCCATAGCCCTTTGGGGAAGCTGGAGCCATTGGGTACTGTTAAAAAACAGTGGCCTTCTGCGACTGCTGCTGTATGAACTCCATCAGTAGCAAATGGAAAGGTCTACTCAGGAATAGGAACTTCACTGCAATGTTGTATACTCACCATGCTCCTTGTGCTCTCTCTCCTTCAGTGTTTGAGATTACTCAGTTTTGGACTTAGGATGGTTGAACCTTTCATCTGACCCAGAGCAGCTCTTCTTATGTTTTAATGTAATGGAATAATGAAATGTCTATTATCATGCACTAAGCAACAGAGTGGAAAAAAGCTGTAAGCTAATCAGCCAGCAGACAGGTGCACACAGAAGACTGGTGATGTCAGACAACTTCTAAAACTCATACACTGATCCTATTACAATTCAGGTGAAAATGAACAAATATGGATAAGGAAGAAGGACTGTTCGAGGCAGAGACTCCACTGAGCTTATTCAGTGTTACGTGCGCTGCCTTGACGACTACCAGCTCCCACAGTTACAGAGAGAGGTCATCCCTTTCCCCAGATTTGCAGTCTAAATAGACAGGGGGACAAGAAAAAATATTCCTTAATATGGTCTTTATAAACTGGCAGAGGGAACAAACCCCAGGATTAACATTCCTCATTGTAAAAAGAGACAATTACAGGGATCATAATTAATCAGATGCCATGAGCTGGAGAGGAAGGGAAGATGCCCTAAGCAGCATTGGTGGCTGGCTGAGATGACAGCCTTCAGCCCAGTCTGGGAGAGCAGCCAGCACTGCCTGGGATGCTGCATGCCCTGGCTGTGTGGAGCTTGGTTGGTGGGCCCCAGCCAGGGTAAGATGGGCACCTGACACCATTTTGATTATAATAAGCTAGAGGGGAGAGAAATATGGGAGTAGAAAGGAAGAGTAATGATGTGCTGGGAAACTATTAGATGTATGTATCGCATATTTACACAGGCATGTAAACATACATAATGATGTACATTGAAAGAGCAAAGGTATGTCTATACTAGCAAATTAGTATCAGGAGATAGCATGTGTAGGGACCTTGCTACTCAGCATGCAAGTCTGTATCTCACCCAGCTGGTAACACCACCAGGAGACCTAACTCCACATGTGATGTTTGGGCCAGACCTGTGAAGGAAGTGTTTTCCTACACCCAGCACCTGGTTTTGTGCTTACCCTGATACTCCCCACTGACACAGCCTTCCTGAGCCCTGCCCCTGCTCATGTCCAGTGTAGATTTACTGCTTGCTTTACTGAACTGGGAAAACAGCCCTTTGACCCTGTCCTCTAGCTCCCTGACTGACATCTCAGGTTCACTGAAGGCAATGAAACTCCACACTAGCAAACAGTGGAGAAGACACTGAAAAATTAAGTGAATCTATTGTGAATATAGGGAATTGATGGAGAGTCATACATGACAATAAGTTTAATCCTTTGTGTGAAATACAATGACTGTTCCACACCGCGCTGACAGGTGAGGTCTCCTGCTCATGAACTACACCATTCTCCTAAAGTCATGGGAAGATTGGACTGGGGAGCCCCTGGGAGCTCACCTACTGCACCTCCTGCTCACAGCAGGGCTAACCTCAGTTACAGCAGGTTACGCGGGGACTTTTCCAGTTGACTTTTTGAAATCTTGAAAGATGGAGATATCTCTGGACAACCTGCTCCAGTCCTGAACCACTCTCCCAGTAAAGATTTTTTTCTGCATGTTCAATAGGTATTTCCTTTGTTGCAACTTGTGAATGCTGCCTCCTGCCCACAGAGCAGCCTGCTAATTTCCTCCTACTGCGAGTGGTTGCCAACTATCTGGTCGTCTTCCTATTTTTTAAGACCGGATACCCTTATGATCCTTCTCTGTCATTCTTCTGTAACTACTGCATTACTCATTTTCTATTTAGCTGTCCAGCAAACATGATTTCCCTGAGTGCCCTGCCGCCACAGCTGTCACTCACATTGGTATGATACTTAATTCTGAACTAAGGCTTAGTTTAAGACTTGATCAAATCTGGTTTTGGCTCTGATTTTCTAGGCAAGGTAATATACTACATCTGTAGACAATGGGCTTGAAATCAGAACTTTAATTTTGAACTCCTGACTGAAACTTTTGTTGTAGTGTCATAGGGACAAGTTTCCCTCTGACAGCATTGGAGATACAGAGCAACTTCACAAGTGTCACTGCCTTCACTGTATGTATTGTGTACAGATAAAGAGAAATAGCATGTCATTCAGTAATGACTCTGGCCCAGAATGCGTGGGTGTGAATGTATGTGGGCTCCTGGCTTGGTTGCAGGCCAGTCTCTAATTAAAGAGTGAAAGATTAAGATGAAAGCAATTGTACTCTTCCTTCTTTAGTCAGAGTGATCTACTAGCGTTAATTAAAACAGTCTTCAGGCAAAAACAAATTTGGCTGCCAAAGTTATGCGCTTCACATTAAATAAGGACATAGCTGGGTTTAAAGTGTGCTGAGCTTCTAGAGGTTTCACAGAAACCACTCATATAGCCTTGGGCGCTCTTGTTGGAATATTTTAAAACAAATCCTTTGCCTAAACTAGCTCCTTCATGTGCTTTTCAGACACTCACTAGCTTTTTCTTCAAACTACATCATTTGAGAATGGGTACCTGCCAGCTTATCTTGGACTGAATATACAGCATGATCTCTGGAGGATAAAATATCACCAGGAACACTGGACACCTAAGCAGATTATTCATGTATTCTTTCTATAGTCTCTTGTTACAAGAGTCCCATGGCAACAGCAACAAGACGATATGCAGATCCTGCACTGTTCAGCTCTTTCTGGGCCTGCCTGAACATCAAAATGCTTTTGATAAAGGCAAATCCAGAATCAGATGGTTCATTTCAAGTTCAGGATCTGCCCTTGATATTTTTCGGTTGCTAGAAATGTTAGCAAAGGAAGATCTGGCCTCTAAAACAGTGGAACATCCTGTTACACCTGTGACACGGTTCATCATTCCTAAAAGCCCTCCATCTTTCCCTTCTCCCATTTATTTTGCCCCAACTTTACAGACTATAATTAGACAGCCAGGTACTACTGTAGTGCCATTGATACAAGAGAGAAACAAGTCCAGAGCCTCAGGAATACGGTTTTCAATGGGAACTAGATACCACCAGCCTCAGAGGATCTGGGTCTGAAAGACCCTTCCCCTTGCAGAATGGTACACTCAAAAGGGGGAAGGGACCAGACACAGAGAAATGCTCACAAGCTCATGTCCTTGACGCAGACTCTTCTTTCTCTTTTCTTATTTGTCAGGCCTCGTCAAGTTATTTTTCACCTATGTCTCTCATACTATTATAGAATTTTAGGGTAATTCAGGGAGGAAGGGATATCTGTTGGTCTCTAGTTCAAGCTCCTGCTCAAAGCAGGGTAAGCCATGAGATCACACTAGATTGCTCAGGGTTTTATCCAGTCAGATCTTAGGAACTTCCAAAGATGGAGACCATGTAGCTGTCCTGAAGGCCCATGTCTGCCTCTGTGGGACATCATTTCCCTGCCTGACAGATCCGCCTCACAAAGCCCCATCTCTGCCCCAGCAGTGCTCCCGCACCGTATCGCAGGAGGTAGAGCTCACAAGGACTGTAAATCCTTATTTCCTTCATGGGATAACTTAGCAGGTGACTCAACTCACAGTCAGAGAAATTATTCTGACATTCCCTGTTGATAGCAGGATTTTAGTCAGGCCTGACTTAAATCATTAATTCACAGACCTCAGGTTGTTTAAAGAGCTGTGATAACAGTCTGAGAAGAAACTACTATCCGTTTTCTCTTGGCAGGACTGTAATGGCACCCATCAAACTGGAGAAAGAACAGAGATAATCTTCAGAATGAGAGAAAGACAGAATATCTACCCAGAAGAAACAATGACAGAAGATTCCTCCACATATACAAACACAAAGAAGTCAATTTAGATTTAGTTTTTTTAGCATGTCTTTATTGCTTAAGGACACTTGGCCAGATAGCCATAACATAAACCTCATGTCCAGCATTTCTTGGCAACACATTTCTCAGCTGGAAAGAAAATAAATTGGATTCTTTTCTTTGTGCTAATGCCACATTTTTTGAATGCTATTTTGGAAACTAATCAAGAGGTGGTTGCTCAGCATGCCTCTTCATTCTTGATGGCTTTTTAGTGCAAAAGAGCCAGCAGTAACTTTCTGAAGTCCCCAGAGGTATCAGATCGGACAGCTTCAGCTAACGACTTCTTGTACATTTGCTGGAACTTCTCCTTTATTGCTGGCAGGTCACTCTGAGGAGACACCAAGAGCCTCTTTAGAAGAGCAGGACATGCTTTGAGTAATATGCCCTGCTCCTACCAGGACCCCTGGGGTCTGATCCATGGTCCAACACATCCGGTGGAAAGAGGAGAGGAGAGAGCAGGAAGTATCAAAATCTTGGAGGACTTTCACCTTAACATTCCGATTTGAGGTAAGCAGATGCTACCTGTGGAGCATGGGCCTGTGTGGAGAGCTGTGCCAGGATGCCTGGGGGCATCTCTGCCCATCACTCTGTGCTGGTGTGTGGGCACAGCCTTGGTAAAGGACAAAGTCCACATTGCTGTGAGATCCTGAGGCCACTCCATGGTGGCAAGCAGGGAAAGAAGTGCTTCCAGGTGTATGGCTAAAGAAGAGTTTTGTTTCCACTACAGATTTTATTTTCTGGTTACTATGGGGGTGAGGAGAATTAAATGCCTTGAGTTTTCCTGTGAAAAAGCACCCATGGCACAGTTCTAATCTTTGGCATGGGTCTGGTCTTTAGCACTGTGGGTTTTAAATGTTATCACGACTGGACCTGGACCATGTTTTAACAGAGACTACCCTGGAGCCTAATTTCTCACACTGCCAATCATTGAGAAGTATGCTCTCCTCATCCCTGTGAAGGACTCCTCCTCTCTGTCAAGACTGAAACAGCCCTAGGGTTACAACCTACACGGCTGACAAGGAAGGAAGACTTAAAGACTGTGCTTAAGATCTCAAATGGCTTGTGCAGTTTTGTGCTTTTAAAAATGACAGTTATATCCTTTGGCTCTTTATTTTTCCTCCCTCCTCTCCATCTGTTTTTCCCAGCTGGAATCAGAAAGAACTGGCAACATATGTTTATGAGCAATTGTCAATTTGAGAACTGCTGTTTTATCATTACTTAACTAGGAATTTACTTTTACACATCCTATTGGGGCCAGACCTCCTCATGGGTTAGTTTTAACCAAGTACAGTTGACTCCACTTGAAGTTGCCTGCATGCTTTCTGGTTTTCATGCTTTTGAAAACAGAAAGAGATGCAATATTAAAACTAGAGTTGACTGGGTACAAAAGTGGAGTGTAACCATTTATGTTATTGGGATGAAATGGGTTGACTGAGCACATTATCTGCCAGGACCATTGATGGGCTGATTGAACACATTACCTGCCATACAGTCTACATTTGTATTTCTCCCAGAGAAATATTTGTGTTTCTCCCAGAGCTGATGTGACATATTACAGGTTGAAGGATGTCACCCTACCTCAGACCTAGTCACAAGGATGCGAATCAAGGTCTCTTCATCAGTGCCACCTCCTTTCATCGACTTGTGCAGAAGTGTAGCGAAGTAAGCTGGGCAGTCTTTGGCACAGCTGACTAGAGAAAACAGAAAGAAGCTTCATTATACTTGTATATTTAGACTTTGTGATACATCTTCAAGGAGAAGGAAATAAATAAGGAAGAAATAAAGGAAACTCTCAAGAGTTTATTCTCAGACATACGAGCTGGTAGGGCTTTCATTCTGTGGCTGGTTGCCTATCAGTATGCAAGGAGAAGACCTGGGACATACTTTTCTCCTTGGGGAAAGCATGTTACATGGTGAGCTGATCAGCACTGAGTACTCTGCTGTTCCACAGTGAAAATGAAATGAACGAGAAAGAGTATTTGCCCCTCTAGAGTTCCTCTTGCCTATCTTTTTTTGGGGTAGCTGTTTACTCTGCTCGCAGGAGCAAGAGCGGGGATGGTCCAGAACCAGATGGGTAACGTCAATACCAGTAAGCTAAACAGAACCAGGGCACAGGCTTAAATAGCAGTCACAGCCATACCCAGTGCTACGCTGTTGTTGAGGACCCTGTAGGTTTCTGTGGTGGCTGGCTATGCCACCAGTGGTGGGTGCCCAGGCATCTGCTGAAAGCTCTCAACAGCCATGGCCTCAGGGGCAGCTTGCAGGTGGCCACCTGAAGTGCTGGGGTTTAGAATCCCAGCCCTGAATGAGGGTAGGCATGGGGATGATGTCCACAACCAGGCAAAAAAAGACCCTCCTGATCACTTTTCACCCAGGCCCTGGCCAGCCTTGGGTGGGAACTGATTAGGAGATCAGCACCAGGTCTCCCCACCTTCCACGTGAACTTGGAGGTGGGGCAAGAATCCACCTCTGTAAGAGCCAACGGCTTGCAGTGGAATTGGGAGGGTTGTTTTTATAGTGTGTGTGTTGTGGTTCTGGTTATCGGAAGGCCTTCTTGGCTCTTCATGGCAAGTGGAGTTCCCAGAATGGCAGGGGGGGGCACAGGAGGCGGGCCTTGGGGCCCTTCTGAGTCCCTTCTCTATAACTGGGCTCATGGCCTGGCTGCTACCATGGCCCATGGCTTGGATCCTTGCCTGGCTTGCTCCCTTCTTCATGTCCCCTGTGGTGGGTGAGTGCATTGACTTGTTCCTCCTCAGGCTGTCTGGCATTTTGGCTCTCTGGTGTGTGATGTGGTAGTGGAGGGGGGAGTTTGGCTGCTGGTCTGCCTGTTAATGATAATATCATGCTGTGTTGGGCAAGTGGTTAGCAGAAGACCACCCTGTATTAGATGGCTGCATGGAGATAATTCAGCTGCATGGAGAGAAGCTGGGTCTATCAAATTTTATTTCTAAAACCAAGAGGTCCAGCTCCCTACCAAAAGCTGTCTCTTGTTTTCCTGGCAGATATCCGCTCAGTTTTGGGTGATCTTGATAGCTGCCACTAGGCTGTACACAGACCCCTAACAACCAATGTTAGATGATGGCAAGCATTGGAAAAGAAGGCTCTTGATGCTTGTTTTTTACCAAGAGTGAGATAAGCCTTCTCCAGATCTCCAGATGTTTCACTTTTAATGGATTCTTCTATGTCCTTCCCACACACCTATGAGGACAACAAAAAAGACCCATAAGAGCTGCTGTCTGTACGTGTCATCCCACTGCCATAAAATCATTATCAGACTGAGGATCCAATGGCAAAAAGCCAATTTGGATCCTTTAGAGCTTTACCCATAGAGTAATTAAATGGCAAATGAAGCTCTCCTCCGGTGTAAGTCCTCACAGATCCACTGACACCAAGAAAAGAAGGTCTCTGAAGCCAGGCAAGACACAATGGTTAAGAGACTGATAACCTACATTAGGCAGTTGCACACATCTAAGGGCTTTTAGGGCAAAGAAGCTGCAGCTTCTTCTTGAGTGACACCTAGTCAGGAGAAACTGTTTGAGCTTCCTCTAAACCCTCTATCAAAGGCTCTAGATGGCTCCCACACACATAAGATAATGCTTGGAGCTTTACCAACTCTATGAAGTTTTGTTACTTATTGTCTGGCTTCCCAGGGAAAGTTTACAAGCACTGCAGTTGTTCCTGAGTTTTTGTATTATCCTGTAGGAAAGGGTAAAACCTGACTGCCACTTCAAAAAAGAGTTTATCCAGACTTTTGTGAATTTCATGAACCTCAAAGGCTTTTACTTCACTCTGTTTTGCCTATGAGGATGGCCCTGCATTGTTCAAGGCTCAAGTGGACCTTTAGCTCAGAGCTAGGAGACCATGTGTACAAGGCAGCAAGGAGTGCCTGCTGAGTATTTAGGCTGAAGTTATATGAACCTCCTGCCTGGTTTAGACCTTACCCGATTTATCTTTCCAACTGCAGAGCACTGATGTTTGCATGGCTCTAGTCTTGGCCTACTTCTACTTCAAGTACAGCCAGGCAGGATGTGGTGGGTCAGTTTGGGCAACCTGATCTGCTTGGCTTCAAGAATCAAAAAGCCAAGGTAGTTTGGCTATCAGAGTATTTAAGGGAACCCCCAGGGTTTGGGCCACTCCAAGGAGAGTATCAGTTAGTGAACGGGTTTGTTCTCCTGCCAGAAACAACCCAAAGCCTGGATTAAGCTGTAAATGTTTTTCCAGCTATGGGTTCCTCATTACGCCGACACTGAAATATGGCCTTGATTGGAGTTGTTTTCATCTTGAGTTTCCTGATAAACTTAGAAACATCCTAGGGGAGCTCATGACTGTGATCCAGGGGCTGGAGGGGAGACGCTTTCCTGAGAATAAATGTCACTGCTGAGCTTACCCCTGGCTGCCAGAAGAAGAACCTTGGATCTCCCACCACTTTGACTTTCTCAGGTCATTTGCAGGTGAGAGGTCTCAGTGGAGGTCAACTACAGTCCAAGGCATGAGTAAAATGTCCATGGCAGATGACACAGAGAGAAGTACCAAACAGCTGAGATCCTACTGCCTACTTTGCTTTATGTTTGGAGACAGAGTGCAGCAAAGTAGCTGCACAAGCTGCCTACCCAGAGGGGAAGAGGCTGGAGATGTGCCTCTGCTCAGCCAATAAGAGTGTGTGAAATAAAGGCATCAGGAGAACAGATCTTGCCAGGCTCTGCTTTGGAGAAGAGGAAAAGAAAAGTGAAATCCTGCTTCAGGGCATGAGTTTGTGAACCTGTCCCTTTGCTGGTCCTCCTGCAGATGTGGGGACATCCACCATCGTGTAGCTGTGGCAAGGAAACGACCTCATGACATTTATTTGGATATTGTGTAGGTTATGAAGGGAATAGGTTTTTCACCAGCAGAATATACAGCTTTTATTTCCCATTTCCATAAGATCAGGATTCAGTTGTGTAAAAATGTTTTTCAAGATTCTTAAGGCATTCCAGAAGTTGTGAAATGGCAAAGGATTGCCTGCTCCACGTCATTGTAGGGTCTTTGAACTATTTCTTAGGTCCTACGCAACTCACATTGCAGAAGACAACTCACCTTTTCATAGGCTTGAAAAGTAGCTCTCAGCTGACTATAGCTTCTTTTTGCTAAGACCACATTGAAAGCCAGCTCTTCTGTTCCCCAGCGGCCTTCTCCTGCCTTAAAGATTACACATTATTTTTTTGAAGCACTTGTTTATTCAAACTAGAGACAAAAAGTCAATCACCAAGCTCCAGCCTGTGCCACTCTTGCTCCTTTCCTTACACTGCCACTGCCCCTGTGCTTGGTGTGTTTAGTGACCCCCAAGGAGCCCTTGCTCTGCAGCATGGGGCAAAAGGGGATTTTTCCAGAATTGCACTTACTTTATACAGATCTGAGGCATCTTGCTCGGCAAGCTCTGCATTGACCTGTTGAGTCTCATCTCGGGTTGCCTACAGAAAAGGACATAAGCGTATAAAGAAACAGATCAAGTGCTTGTTACATTGCATAGTGGAAGGGAAGAGTGTTAGCTTGTGGCCCTCACAGATATTTTGGTTATAGTTTTGCTGCCATCTGCTGACAAATGCTTGGTAATGGGAAATGGTGGGACTCGGTGGTAAGGCTTTGAAGATTTACCACAGCCTCGGGTTTTGCTGACTTTAAAGGTGAAGCCTTTATGGTAGGGATGATCTCTCAGGCTTTTTTGCTATGTGCTGGAACCCTAATGAGATTGCAACTTTGATGCCTCTGGAGCAGGAAGGAACTATGAGAGGCAGGCAGCTGCACAGCATTAGACCATATCCTGCAGATGCTCCCCTGTGGCAGGGTGGTCCACTGGTCCTCCTTATCCCCAAACTCCTTGACATCCCATGGGTGTTCCTGCTCCCTCCCCATGCCAGCATGTAGCTGCCGCAGTAAACAAAATCAGAGGAAAACCTGATCTGAGTTTGGAGTTAGCTTTGCTTTGAGGAGAGTGGGACTAGAGTAGCTCCAGAGGCCCCTTCCCACTTGGCTTATTCCTTGGTTCTGTCTTCTGCCATTTTTTGTGGTTATTTTTCCTCTAGCAGGAAGTGCTAGCATGTGTGGCCAGGTGTTGGGGTAGGAATGGGGCTGAGATGTGCAGACAGAGCTGGGACAGGATGGCCTCAATATGGCCTTTGGCTTTCATCCCTGGCAAGCTGAGCTGCTGGGTACATACAGCACCCTGGGCTCAAACCATAAAGTGTAGGAAAGCAGCTGGTGTTTCTGTCATCCAGCTACTGCAAAAAGGTTCCTAGTACATGCAGTGAAGTGCTGGTGGCTTTCATGGTGATGGATATGCCCTGATAACTGCAAAGTATTTTCCTGACTGACCTATGTACTCTGGGCATTCACTGACACCACTGTCATTCTTGGTAGAAAGTATGAAGGGCTAAGCTATGAAAAAAAACAAAACTATGAAAAACATGTATTTGTTATTCCTGAAAATATACCCCAAAAGGTTGAAGAGAGATATCTGTATCAGTCCTTTCCAGAATGAGAATCTGAGATGTGTTTAGTGATGTGACTGTTAGGTCTTTAAAGATTCTGTTTATTGAACCTTCTCTTTTCTTGGGGCTGTCTGATCAGACTGGCCACCAGGTTGTGTTTCTACTCTTTGTAGTTATACTGTGTCTTTATGGAGATAATTTTTTTTTCTTCTTTGTCATGTAAGTGGTTTAAAATAGTGTTCTAATGGAAGTTATGTTTTTTTTTGGTGGATGGAATACTAACATAACAGCCATTTCTTTCTCACTTGTTCTGTGTCTAAGTGAATTGTAATATCCTCAGCTAAGATGGAAATAGATTTTGCTTTTTTGGGCAGAATTCAGCATAATGTAGCCATGTTTTTGAACAGGTATTTGAGCCATTACCATGGAATAAATAATAGTAAAACAATGCTGTGGTTTTCAGAGTATCAGAAGTGATAAAATTACTTCTGGTTTTATAAATTAACATTTTATACATTAAAAAGCTATAGATATAGAAGGTGCTTATATTGAAGAATGCCTTTTGCATACTATAATTACCTTGATACTATAAATACCAGCTAATTCTTATGATTATTTAGGGTAGACAGCATAGAGAAAAGGAAGTATCTCTGTCAGGTAGCTGCATAAGAGGAAAGCTTCCAGCCTTACCTCTAGCACAGTGAGTAATATCTTCTGTAAGGAGCCACTTGTATCACTTCTAACATCAGATTCTAGATCCCTATCGAAGACTGTGGAGAAAAGTATAATCTGTGAGGTTCACCCAACGATAAAGGCTCTAAAATAAGGTGTTTGAAAGACAATAGTACTTACGCTGTTTGTACGCCTCCTTTATGTTCACAATTTCCTAGGCAAAGAAATAAGGCAAAAATACTTGGAAATAAGCAAATATAACTAAATTTAATAACTAAACAAGCAAACTCCCAGCAAGTCATTACCACTCCCAGATTGCATGAGGTGTAGTAGGCATGAGGGGGTGAGAAGCCAAATTCCCATTCCCCTCTCATGCTGGGACTCACTGCAGCGCAGACACAACTCAAACCCAGCCTGGTTCAGGACATTTCAAGGGATGCCTTATGCATGCAGGAGTTCATCTGGTTTCACTTGTGTTTATCTGCAGGCTAAAGGCCCTTTTGAAGTGGAACATGTTCCTGTATCTGGCAAAAGCCAACTCTGAATGGTCAGAGCAGTGCCAAAGCTGCCTTTAGCAGGCATCCAGGGATTTCTCTATCATTGTTGCTCCTGTGCCATCTATGGGAGATATGAGTAGGACCAAGGAAGGAGTTTGAATTATATTGCTCCTAACTCCTGCAAGAGTTTCAGCCCCAGTGTGGCAACCTTACTGATGCAACTACTGACAACAGGCATTTCAGGTATGAAAGGTGCTCTGATCCCCCCTCCTCCTTGGCGGGGGAGGATGCTCTTGAGGAGCTTTTTGCCCTGTTACCTTAAGGCAGTACTGTATGGTGTCCCAACCTTATTGTTTCGTGTGCAGAGAATCTCAATCAGCAAGGACTCATCTGTCCCAGCCCCCTTCATTGCCTTCCGAAGCTCTCGGGCCTCGTACTCGCAGGGCAGGTCCAGCAGAGCCAGCACAGCCTTTTCAAAATTCCCACTCAGGTCTCCTTTTAGGTCCTCTTCCAAATCCTGTGGGGATAGTCGGAAGGGTTAGCACAAATTCTGAGGTGGGATTAGAGGGTTTCTTAATTTCTTGAGGGGAATTTCATTATTTCAGAGCTCCTTATATACCAAAAAGAGACAAAACATTTAAAAAGCTTTATATGGACTATTTTTCCAAAATTAATTCCCTAAAAGTTTTTGTTTCAGACTGAATGATTGTCCCATCTTCAAAAAACCAGCTGGCATCAGCCCAGAGTTGACTCTTATTTGTTTAAATACATGGAAACCAGTGTTTTGAATAGCTTAAGAGGAGACTTTGCTCTGAAAAACAACAGACAAACTTTATGCCTTGAAAGAGGTGCAAAAGAACAGATCAAACCTACTAAGTTTTCTTCCAGTTTTAGTTAAAACTGACTTACTGGAAAAAGCAACGAGTTTCTACAAAGTGCTTTGGTGTCAAGAAATCAACATTTTTTCCACCAAAAAAAAACCCCCAACTTTCTGTGATATAATCTTTTTAGTTCAAATTTCAGTGAGCCCTTAGAGGACTAGGTTGCCTGTATATGCAGAGAAGGATGCCTACTGACGATTTATTTGAAGCCCTATCTTGCAGTTAACATTTCCTGTACTGTGGGAAGTACTTGACAAGTTCAGAACAACAAATAAGAAACCCAGCTCTAAACCTATTGTTCTTAAATACCCTCTTACACAATCACAAGGGAACACTCAATCTATTCAAGTCAGAGGCTGACATTGGTGTCGGAGCAGTTTCAGTGTGTGCACCATGAACTTTGCTTCCTGGAGCAGCAGAAGAGCAAAATAACACAGATTGCTGCTGCTTCCTGAGGGATTCAGGCTGCCCAGGCACATGAGAAGGGCTGCGACATGCTTCATCACTGGAAGAAATCAATACTACATCTATTAAACTCAACAAAAATATAATGTAAGATCAAATAGTTCCTCTGAATTTGCATCTGGTCTGAGAGTGATTCTGACTTAAAATTTTCCCTTTTACATTAATTCTTTTTTTGAGTGTGCTGAAGAAGAATGTAAGCCCAAATATTTTTTATTTCAGTTATGCATTATTTTCTAGCTATCCCAACTGTGATTAAAATGTTCTGATCTTGTTAAGGCTGACTTTCAGAAGTCTGAGGCCTCAGATTAGAAATACAATGGATAGTTTAGGAAATAAAATAAATTGCTGAATCAGAAACTAACTGGTGTCCTCCTTAAATGTGCTATGCCAATGATACTTTCAAAAGCAGAGGCCTTTAAACTATATTTCTAGCAGGCATGTGGTTTGAAATGGAGAGGTCATTTATTTCTAAATACCTTGTTATACAGAGCCTTGTACTTCTGTTTTATTTGTTGTCTCTGCTCTGATGTTCGACTTGACAAGACTTCAATAATTTTTTTCTCATTGGTTCCTGAAAAAGAAGTTGTGCATAGGAATTATATAATCAGGAATATAATGCAGAAGAAAGAAAAAATGATCCTGAAAGAGGAAAAAATACTACACAATTATTCCCACTGGAGCCAGCTTTAGGATTTGTAGCATCTAAGATTCTTTTGATGATATATTTAACTGTAGTCAGCTATAGTGTTCAGATCATAAAATAAAAGTTCAGCGTCTCGTGCCACTCATATTCTTTTCAGGGAAATTGAGTTTTCTGCTTGAGAAGGTCAGACACTGCTTTTAAAATCAAGGCTGTGCCAGTGTGCATAGGCTGACATACATGTTTTTGGTGACAGTGCTTGTTTGAGTAGTCCTAAGGGATCAGCCACTAGATCCACCTCGTTAATTGTGTGAACATGTTCTGACCCAACAGAACAAATAGCATGGGGCAAGAGGCTGGCATGATGAGGATGTATTTAAACCAGCTTCATTAACCCACAGCCTGTACAAAATGGCTTGTGCTTTGCGCTAAGTGGAGTCAGGAAGAGGAGCAGGAACCAGCCTTTTTTCACCAGACTTTTGTTTGGCAAAAGTGAGGGTGAAGTGGGAGCATGGGGTGCCCCGGTGATGCCACCACAGCAGTTGCATCTCCAACAAACCAGTGGGGGAACTGAACGTTAGCACCCCTCCAGCTTGGAACTTAAGCTAATGCAATGCATGAAAGCAGCTCACTAAAGGCAATGACCTTGTTCTTGTACTTTTCTTTCCCTCAGCCAGATAAACAGATGTTTGCACTAAATAAAGCTGCTGGAAGGCATTCGTTGTGTTTGTGGCTAAAGGGGCAGGAGCACAGTGATGTTTCTTGGGTGCCCATAAAACATGATCGAGTAGCTATTGCGTTAGCATGCATGTCCTGCTGCACTGCCACTGAAGGGCCAGCAGCTTGCCTCAGGCATTATTTCTTCATTGAAATGGAGAATGTGTCTCAGGAGAGACCAAACACCCTGCACGTGATGGGCACTGCCAAAATGTCCATAGAATATAGGGTTTAGATGGCAGATCAAAGGCATCAAACCCTATGCCAAGCCTGCTGATGCATGTATCGTGCTGATGCACGGTGGACACGGTAAGTGCTGATGCACTGGTGGACACTGCCTCATGCTCTCCTTGTGCTCTTCCATCTGTTGCATCTACGTACTGGGCTTTGTTCTGTGCCTCATCTCAGGCTCTTGGGAGCAGGAACCAACAAGGGTTTCTGAGGAGCTGCCAGTAGAAAGGATAAAAATACAAATGATGTTGGCATGCAGCAGCAGCTGATGCATTTTCATCCCTGCACTTCACAAAGAGGTACATACAGGACAAATTTAGGGCGTCTTGTCCAGTTCTTCCTGCTTAGAACTGTTGCAGAATGCACGGCCCAAGTTTAGAAGGAACAGTGTGGTGTTAAACTCTCAGCAGGAGAGTCCTCTGGGGAACTGTCTCAAGGGAGCTCAGTCGATAGGACAGGAACAGTTCCTAAAATTCAGCACTTCACTATCTGACTGAATGTTAGTGCTATACCAGGAAGAAATGCTTAAATACATGTTTTATGTGCAAATGCCTGTAGCAAACTCAAAACATATTGCTCTCAAGTGCTGCCTGGCTGTTCTTCCTCTGATGGACACTGTCACCTCCATGGACCTCAGGATCCCATGAACTCTGCGCATTCCTCATTCACATCATTGCCCAGCTTACTTCAAACTACCCTAGAAGATGGTGAGAGCAAGTATTTTTGGTTAAAAATTGCTAATGCAGATTGAAAGCACCACATTCCTTTCAGCTGATGGAGCTGCAGTGGGCTCTGGATTTGGTGATGTTTTTCACTGGTCCTTGAAAGCCTGGGAAAGGACATATAACTATCCTTAATCCAAGCTGATTAGCTGGACCCTGTCTTGACAGTTTGATGTTCCTATTGCAGAGAGCAAATATCATGTTTATCCCAAACCCCTGGAGCCAAGCAAATAATAAGCTAGATCTTACAAGTCCTTGAGAAACAAGCTGTTTTCCTTTCCCATTTATCTTAATCATGTAACACTTCATGGGTGTGCACATTCTTTGAGTCAGTAAGTGACAGAAAACATAAAGATTATCTGAAACTGGTGGGAGCCGTTTTTTTTCCCCTAAGTTTATGTATATGCTCTTTATAATATTGAATTGCCCTTTGTATAAAACCCAAGAGCTTTCTTACCTGCTCCTTTGCAGGCACTATGTATTTTCTTGGCATCTCGGTCTGCATCAAACCCATGATGATGGTGTTTATTGGTTGACTAGGAAAACAGAGGCATAACAGATACATAAAAAACAATTTTTCATTAGTATCTCTGAATGACAGCAGTTTGGGCCAGGTTCTTGCTTGTTCTTTGTTCACACAATCTAAACTGTGAAGTTCGTGCTGGGCTTTGCTGAAATACTTCATCTATAACTAGGGCTCCTAGAATGGACTCCTAGAATGGATCCACAAACAGCTGTCACCACATAACACACAATGCTGATCCTATATCACTTTGTTCTGCCAGTTCAGGCTTATTAAAATAACTTAAAGGTAATAACTCCATACTAGGCATCTTCCTGCCAGATCAAATATTATTTGCTTGTACCAGTTTAACAACAGGCCAATATAAATGTCTTCTCAGATGCATACAGAACCAGGCCTTGTCTCTGCAGTATGTTTAAGTACTAGGAGCTTACAATCCCAGTGAGCTGAATAGAAACTGGTCCTGCAATACTTTCTTGCATTGATGCATTCATGCAAACAAGATAATTTGAGGTATATAATGTGACAAAGCAGATGGTCATCTTTTATTTTGCCAAAATAGTACCCATGGTTACCTTGAGCTAAATCCATTAGAGATATTAACTCAAAGTCCACAGCCATGTAGCAGTTTACAACGTGACATATCAATGTAAACAGAAAACCATGCCTAGTGTGACATATCAATGTAAACAGAAAACCATGCCTCTTCCTACTAATCTGACAAGCTGTGAATCACAAGGGGGGGAACGGCTGGTACACGCTCTGCTCTGCTCTTTCTTGTGCTAGGGTAGAAGTATCTGAGACCAGGAAGTCAGCAATGTTTTCAACCCCTGTAATACCATGAATCAGATCTTTAAAATGCCTAAACTCTGAAATAATACTGGAAAATAAGTCCTAGCCTCCTAGATCAAGTAGAACTGTATGCACACCGCAGACACATGGAGATCTAAGTGGGAACTGCAAGTGCTTTGGCACTTCCATTCAAATAGCAACACATGGATCAGGACACTTGATTTGCAGACTGCCAGGCTCTGGCACCACCACTGTTAATTAAGGGTTACAATACCCCAGGGCATGGCACTCTGCTCTCCACTAAATTAAGGGTTATGCCAACCCTGGCATAGCAGTCTGCTTTTAAGCACTTCTGAAAACATCACCAGCCTACTGAAAAGCAGAAGAGGTTAAAAGGCTGATTAACCTCCTTGTCTTTGGGAATAGCACAGGGCAGAGATGAAGTCTGACAGACATTAGTCATGAGACCATTCTGCTTGTGGAGAATTGAACCATATGGCTGTGGGCCATGCTCTGCCATGTATCCATCTGGCCAGAGAACAGCCTGGTTTATTTACAACTATAGATATAGCCTGGAAGTCTGTTTGCTGGTACTCTTCAAAATTTGCATGCTGTGATCTGCTAGCTCTGGTGGAAGAGCTACAGCTCTGGATAAAGGAGTCCTCTGTCAAAAGACAAAGGGTCTTTTCTTAAGGAGGACACCCAAATTCAGTCCCTACACTGCTTTACCAACAGACCTTTGTGATAGAGCATTTAGGTACCTGGCTTTTTCTAATGCAGTTAGGATACAACTTACTGCTAATGGTAGCTGCTGTAGTACAGTCACTGTCACTAAAATTTTAAGTTATTTTTACAACAATAGTAATTAATGAGGTATAATAACAATGTACTAATGCCTCTCCATCTCTACAGCACAAGTTAACACTTTCATTGCCACATCATTGTCACAAATGTTGCTTGCAAACATAATATATATCCTGCTGTATGGTTTGACACACACATGCTCATCTAAACCCTTCAAACAAGATGGAAATAGATGCACACAGGTAACTAACATTTTCTAGTGGGAGAATTTAGGTCTTCAAATTTCTTATGAATTTTGTCAAAAGGGAAAAGGGAAAGCACAAAGTTAGAAAACAGTTGCACTGATCACTGTCTTCATCCAAAATGAATTGCATTCACATTTTTCTGTTGTGATAGTGTATGTGCTTATCTTTTGATGGAATCATGTACAAAAGATACCTTTTTGCACAACATGCTTGAAGATTAAACAGCTCTTATTTCTTCCTTTCTGATTGCTACATCCTCATTTTCATTCTTATGAAAATAAAATTCACCTTTGTTCTCTGTAATAACAAAACCAATGACAGCTAACCAGACTTAGTCGGTGACTAATTAGGGGAACAGAATCATGGGCTCTCACAA
Source organism: Merops nubicus (assembly GCF_000691845.1). Classification (NCBI taxonomy): domain Eukaryota; kingdom Metazoa; phylum Chordata; class Aves; order Coraciiformes; family Meropidae; genus Merops; species Merops nubicus. The sequence continues at coordinate 16,804 of NW_008614646.1, read as the reverse complement.
TACAACAGAAGTTTATTCTGGATATAAAGGCCCAGGATGCAAATACTGTATGCACGATGGCCCTCACTGCTTCAGTCATACAGGCATGGTGTCAATCCAAGGAGTGAGGTCCAGGTGCTCCTCAGCGTGTGGGGGCTCAATGAGCATCATGGCATAACATTCAGGAGGATGCTCTGCTCCTGCTCAGTTGAGTGTGCCCCACAGACAGCAGTGTGTGGGGCCAGTGTGGTCTTCCCCTCCCCACAATACCAAGTCTAACATGTAATTTATTTTTAAAAACTTCAGTCCATACTTGAACATACGATTGCTAGTATTGCCAGAGTTACCACTATGCTGAGTTATGAGCTCCTATTTACTTCTTGCATCTGTATCATGCAACCTGGAGCAATCCCAAAGGACACTGTAAGCTGGAGAGATGGTATCACTGCCTTTCCCCTGTGCCACATGGAAAGCTCTTTGTAGGAACAGGGTACAATATCTGAAGGAGTATATGATGGTGACAGTAAGCTGTCATTATTTTTAGCCCTACAGTGTTAGTGTGCTTTTCAGATGATGTTCATGCCACTCATACAGTTGATCCTGCTGCCTGTGTCAGGCAGTCAGTATTAAAGTTATTCTAGAGCTGTTTGCAAAGGATTACTTTGTGTGGGTAAGGATCAGGGAAGCCACTAAAAATCAGCCAAAAAGGGACAATTCTGGAGTACAAAACACAACAAAAAAGTGCTAACATAACATGCATAGATGTGACTACTTTGTAGTATCTAGGTGCTGTTCTAATTTATAGACATCCAAATTCACTCCAACAATATGAGTTGAGAATTCATATCCTATTCATTCACTTTCTCTGGACCTGGGACAGAAGATGCACTGGTGAGAAATGAGAGCAAAAAGGCTTTGTCTGGCATTAGCTCCCACTTTTTAGTCATTCAGCCTGGACAGAAAAACCTCCACAAACATCCAAAGGCAAGGAGCTGCTTTGTACTTTGCTTTGCCTTACCCACCAGCAGGGCTGGGCTGTGGGTATCACCTTCATGATGCTGCTGCCTCTGCAGCTCCCACTGTCGCAACCCTCTCAGAGATGGACCTGCTCCTGGCAATGTCTTCACAGGACTTTGGGAGAAAGGTTTGGTTTGCTCTCTTATGCCTCAGTGGCTGGTCAGTTATGCTCAGGTTTTAGAGTCCCCAACTCCTAGGTCCAACTTGCCATTGTAGCTGTTGTGATTGTGTGTAGCACAATTGCAACAGGTAGGAAAATGGTAGCACCAGCAACTGAAAGAACATTGTGGATTTGTGAGGACCCATAAAAGCATTAATAAAACCCCATATTTCTTTTCAAGGGGAAAATCGTAGAGAAGGGAAGGAAGGCCTGTTTCTTAATGATGCTCAGGATGTGCTTCTTTTAAAGCACCAGAGGAATCTATTGAATCAGGTCTGCTTAATCCTCCATCTTCAAATAAATCACTGTAAAACATCAAATGATGTGCATGGGTGATACCATTCTTATAGCACTGTGTGCAATACTAGCATCAGGTTTACTCTGAGTAAGTGACTGTCAAGGCCAACTCTTGAGTCATCTGGAAAGCCCTGGCTAAAATTCACTACTTGCTGGGTCCCAGCCTTGATCCTGCCCACTGTCACAGCCTTCCCATGCAGGAGAGGGAGGGCTTCTTCAGAACTGTGCTGCTTCCTACCTCTGGATTTTGACAGCTGGATTTTCCTGCAAGGGATAAACGGCAAAAGAAATTGATGTTTAATACCATTTGTAATTTTGAGGCATTTTTCTTTTAAAAATATGGGCAGAATCACTTTAATATTGTTCTTGTTTTAGAGTTAGGTTCTTAGACTGAAGTAGTTAATGACTTACAAGTGTTATAGCAGTTTTTGTGATAGCATGATGTGGAGTCTGAAATACCAATGGACAGACTGCATAAATTGTTCCAGTTCCATCTACTCAGTTACTTCATTTACTTCTATATTTCTTTCCAATACTTCTATATTAATTAGTATAACCCGAGTTCTGGTGGGAAAAAAAAACCCTCTTTCCACTCCCAGCCTAGCTGTATTCATGCCCTGTGTGTCCACTTGTTTTTGTTTTCTGTCAACAGTGTTCCTTAGCTTGAACAGTTTTTGCCTCGCTCAAGCATATTTTACACATTTTCCCTTCCAGCTTTGGCTAGAATTGCCACAGATTTGTTTCTGCTAAACTGGATAGATTATTAACAGATCTAAACCTAACACTTCTACTTTGTTGTAAAGCACACCAAGTAGTTTCTCCTACTGTAAATGCCATTTTACTTTAAGGAGATGTAAGATGACTTTATAGCTGAAGAAGGTCTGCAATGCTTAGAGAAGCATTTGGAGACTATTCTTTGATATTTCAGCACATGGAGCCCTTATGCTGCACAAATAAACAGTTTGACAAAAAAGTCAGCAAAACCTAGAAAGACATGGGGGCCAGAAATAAGAGCTCTGGTGGATTCAAGGCTTCAGTAGTTAGAATTGGTGGGCTGTTACCATACATTGCAGACAAAATTTAATCTGTTCCTTAGAGCTTCCTTGATAATTAAGCTTGCAGTAGGTACAAAGTGCTCATCTGTCAGTAGACAAGAACAGAAGAAACACTGCTGTGAGCATGCCATGTATTTTGCTATATTATGAAAGAGAGACAGTGTGCCCTACCTGAATATAGCTGATAACAGAGCTGAGCAATCATAGCTATTTTTCCATTTCCATCACTTCAAGCAGATAGAATCATAGAATCTGGGTCGGAAGAGACCTCCAAAGGTCATCTAGTCCAACCACCCTGCAATAAATAGGGACATCTCCAACTAGATCAAGCTATTCGGAGTTTCATCTAGCCTGACCTTGAATGTCTCCAAGGATGGGGTCTCCACCACCTCTCTGGGCAACCTATTCCAGTGGTCTATCACCCTCACATTGAAAACTTTTTCCTAATGCCTAACCTAAATGTACCCTTTTCTATCTTGAAGCCCTTAGCCCTTCTGTCACTACAAACCCTTGTGAATAGTCCCTCCCTTGCTTTCTTTTAGGCCCCTCTCAGGTACTGGAAGGTCGCTATAAGGTCACCCTGGAGCCTCCTCTTCTCCAGGCTGAACAGCCCCAAATCCCTCAGCCTGTCCTCACAGAAAGGTGCAGTAGTACTGTCAAAAAAACAGCAAGAGTGGCTGCTCGGGATGCTGCTGACAGCACCTGCCTGCTGCAGCCCTAACTCAGACCCACGGGGATAACGTACAGGCATAAATGGAGACACAGATCCTTACAAGCAAATCACTAGGAATGCGGCTGCTGACCAGAGCAGTTGAGATGCAGGTCTAATAGCTATGGGCAGAGCTCTAAAAGTGGCAGGATTGACCCAGGAATGCTGTCTGCCTACCTCAGTCTTCATTTTTGCCGAGGCTATTTGATGTGCTTTATTTAGTGGATGCCTGATTTCAAGCTTCTCTTTGGTTGCTGTTTTTATTTTTCTTTGGCTTAATAGAATAAAAAATGAAATCTCAAAATGGCAGCACATAGAAAGTGCAGACTGACGCAACCATGCTCTTTACAGCACTGACTCCTGCACATGAATGGGGTCTGGAATAAAATTTAGGGCAGTATTCAGTTGTCTAAACATAGGTAGCTGGTGCTGCTAGAGATACCCAAGGGTAAGCCGCCTGCTGTCTGTCAGAAATGAATGGTCTCCTGTGGGACCTGCATCTGGCAGCCTGGTGAGGATGTCTTACACCTGAGGGCACCACCAGTGTTTACTGGAGGTGGGCAACAGAATCACACCACAGCTATTTCACCAGTTTTCTTCTTCATTAATATTTAATTATGTTCACCAAAAAGCATTGGAGAAAAACAAGGTTTTAAAGAGAATGGCATAAACCAGTTCCAAACACAACAATCTGTGCTTTCCTTTCTAGCAAGCAGGTGAGGAGCAGAAACCCCTTTGCCTGGTTTCCCGCAGATTTAAATCTCCTGTCTGCCTGGTTTTGGTGCCTCTACTGCCTACTGTAGCTGAAGCAATTCCTGTAATGGCCACAGTCATAAGGATACATGATTGTGTGGATTCTCTGGTGTCTTATAAGGGTTGAGCCCATGCCTCTGTCTTTTATTCATGGAATTCCTAATACAGTCTCTCTCTTCTCAAGATTTTCAAGAAACACAATAGGCACCTAATATTTTTGAGACTAACACCCTGCTAGTAAATTAATCTAAAAATTGTCCAGTGGGTTCAAACAATTTTAGCTATGGTAACAGATCTATACATACTGCAGCGTCATACATGCTGTTTCTTTAGGGAGCCAAGCCCCTAACGATCCATAATGTCCCAAAAATGAGCACGGGAATGTGAGAAAAACAAACAGACAAGCCAAAACAATTAATCTGAAACCATGGAACCAGTTGAGAGTTCTCAATTCTCACTGAGTCACCAGTTCAAGGCCCTCTGGGGAGCTTTGTCTTCCACTAAAGAACCAGTTCTCCTCCAGCTCAGCACTACTAGAGCTGTCAGGACTGGTTTGGGCAGAGCTGATCTTGCTGCAGGCAATGGATAAGTGAGCTGACATCTCAAGGTGCCTTCCAATTCCACGATTTCCTGTATCCCTCTCTTGTGTGGAGAGGAAAATTTCTTTCCTCGGTCTACCAAAAAATGTCCCAGAACATCTAGTCACCTTGCTAGCATAATAAACAACAGGACTGGGGGGTTAGTTGACTTGTACCTAATATACTACAATCACGGAATACATGGCAAATCATCACCTACATGATTAATTTTTTATCAACACACATATACTCAAGATTAATTATTTATCCTGGCAGAAACCTTTAATAAGCTAAAATGCGACTGGAATCCAAGTTAACTAGACTAACAGTACTGGATAGGAACAAAAGGGTGTGTCATCTTAGATCTTATGGGCTTAGTCTTCTAGTATATCACATTTTCAGGATAACATCCTGTTAGCAGAGCAAACTCTGATCTCCCACCCCAAGGGACAGTCTTATGACATACAGCCCAAATCTCATCCCTCATTTCCAAGCATTTCTGTGTGTTAAGAATAAAGCACAAGAGCAAGCATGGGAGTAGTCTACTGTAATTTGCTTCTGATCTACTTCCAAAGACAGACTGAAAACATGATGCTACATTTGTATTTCATCAATAGTGTGATTTACTGTAATAGACATTTCCAGTCATAAATATTTTTTTCAATACTCAGCGCTACCTTAGTACCTTTGAACTGGATCAATTTTTGGATCACAGTGGTATGCAGGTTATGAGCATAACAAGAATAGTCACAGCCTTCTACCCCTAGATAAGGTATGTTATTCTTTTATAATATTGTCACCCTGCTTTAAACCTATGCATTCCTAATAGAAAATATATCTGCCTGTTTGTGTCAGTTAAAAATGCAGTTGAGACTGGAATGAAAATCAAAAGAGAGAAGGAAAATCCATTTCAGTGGTAGCATCCAACCTGCTTGACAAGCAGCATACCCCCTCACCCCTGGCAAACAGCCTGGGGACACCTATCACACGCCTCAGAGCTGTGGGTAGGAGAGCTCTCCAAGCTGGCAGGGAGAGGGTGATCCCTCCATCGCTCTGGCTTTGCCATGGGATGGATGGATGAGGGCCCTGTGGCAAGCTGGCAATAAGGCTTGGTGACCTGTGGCTGCTTTCTGTGGCAGCGAGGCCCTGGGACATAGGCACAGTCCTGTTCCTGGCCATGTCAGCCAGCCTGGCACAGGACTGCAAATACTCCTGGGGGATAAAAGGATGACTTGCTCAGAAAGCTCCAGACTGTCAATCAGAAAGGGGGGAAATGCAGATAAAGCCAATTTCATTTCAGTGTATAGGTACTTCCATGAGGAAAACTTCCAAATATTAGAGCTCTTTAATATAGTGAGGAAGCAAAAGAAAAAAAGAGAAATTACTGATAGGCAAGGTCAGGTCTTATCTAACTGGGAAAGGCTGTTCAGGTATAAGGTTATCTAGTCATAAGTAGATGGTGAGTTCACCATCTCCTATCATCCTTGCGTCAAAGAAAGATGTTCTGTGAGCTCTTCTTCAATGAAAATCAAATGCTTTGGCTCAATTATTCAGGTAGGAATTTGTGTGAAATGTAAAGGCTTTTAGCACCCCAGTCAGAGTAGAGGGTGCTAACATTTGAAAACAAACAGAATTGAAGAGTTGTGGCATGTTGACATGGGTATAGTATCAGCAAGCACCAGGGTTTGTGCTATGGTAATAAAAAGGTGGGGTTTATAAGACCCTTTTTGATGTCCAACAGTTGACAAGTGTTACCTTAAGGGCTACATATGCCCTTTTGACTGCAAGGTTTCTTCCTCTGCTGTTCTGTAAAATGTACCTAGCATTTTTGTTCGAACAATTTTCTCAGTCAACTGCAATATGCAATTGGAAAATTGCCATCTGCCTCCTTGACTGCTCAGAGAATGGTATCAGCATCCCCAAGTGCCATCCACCATCTGGCAGGTAGGCTGTCACTCTCCCAAACCCTTACGGCTGTTGGAGGTCTAACAGCTGTATGACAGCAACAGGCACTGTGCAGGATAGCTTGTTGCTGACAGCTTGTTGCTATCAAGGACAAAACAATTTCCATATGAAGTCTATAATGGATAATATGATATATGTAAATCACGTAGATTAGACTTCAGCACTCAACAGTTTTTGCAATGACTCAGTGACTCTTTCCAAACCGAGGTGCAAATAACCTTATTTTCTACATCTGAGACTAAAACTACAGTGAAACAGGATTCTAATAGAATTATAATTGCATTTACTTTTTCCTATGACAAGCAAGTGGCAACACTGAAGGCAATTTCGCTGACAATTACTTAAACTGCAAAATGAAAACCATCTTTCTCCCCCAGTTTCTAAGCATTGGTTAATATATCATCTCCTAACAGGCACGTGTGTGGGGCTAGCAGAAGTGGCACAAGGCTGACAGGGACCTGAGCCCCCCGCTGTGGCAGCTCAACTCAAGGCAAGAAAGTATGCTAGAAATCTCCAGAGACAGCAGACCTATGTTTAGTCATCAGTCATGTCTCACATCACTTCCTTTCAACACTTATCTTGCAAATGGAAGCCACAAAAAACAAAACAAAACAAAACCAACCAAAAACCAAACCAAACCAAACCAAACAGTTTTATTTGCCTAGGACAAATCTATAACTCCAAGTCTGGAATAATTATCTTTTATGCAGGGGGCGGACTTGTCTACTTCTATTTTATTGACTATTATGCCTGGTTGGAAAACACTTTGTATGCTAGGCCATTAGGGATAGTGGTAAATAAAATGATCGGAAACTGGCATATTCTGTCTCTTTTTCACCTGAGACAAGATCTCTGGCTTGCATACTGATACACAGACAGCTCAAGTGTTCATATGTCTTATTAAAAATTTTACACACATTACCTCAACTAAGACTTGTGATGAGTTCTGCTCAGTTAACATTGATGAATCTGAAGTAAATTCTTGTGTGTGCCAGCATGAAAGCTAACATGACTTAAGTGTATCTATGCAGGGACACAATCTTTGTGAACATCATGCTGAATCTTTCATGTATTCTAAAGCTGAACAGGAGAAGAACTGGAATGATGTTGCACCCCATCAGGGAAGCCCCAAGATTACATTCTTCTCGTGTTCATTCCTTCATTGTTTTTAAAATGTTTCTCTGCAAGAAGCATTATCTAACCACCATCTATATATTCACAGACACCTAGAAAGGTTTTTACTATCCTGACACGCTTAGTGTCTGACAAACCAAGTGTCTACTGAACTTAGAGGTTTCTGTGTCTAACTCCTTTCCACCTTACACAGTGGAGGAAGTCTCATGACATTCCCAGGTCAGCTGAGTTACCCAGAGCAGCAACCATCAGTCCATTCCTTCAGTCGATAGTCATAGTTAACAATAAAGGCAGAGTCATTTCTCTGGAGTGTAGCAATAGCATTTGGTAGAATATGTTAAAAATGCTGCATACAAAGTACAATGTTAGAGTCTTGCTGTTTTTGGATTTTTTATGGGGTTGGTTGGTTTGTTTGTTTTTATTGTAAAACATAAATGCAATCTCCCTTTGATACTTCAGATGTGTTCTTTTTCTTTGCCATGAATCCATCGTAATTTTTTCATGAGTAGATACTTGTTAACGTGAGCCACAGCTGCGCTCACAGGCCAGCCTGAGACCTAAAAGGAACAGCAAATACCCTGGATAAAAGGGGACCATGGAAATGAAAAGAATCTGCTACAACTCTTCCCCAGTGTTGAGTGGCTGAACAAGAAGGTAATTCTGTCTTCTGCTGACTGTGGGCTTATGGCCAGGGACTGAACAAGAGTTGACTGTCACTGAATATTGGTCTGCTGAGGAAGCAACAAATAGTAATTGTTGAGCTTTGTGATGACATAATAAAATCATGCTGTGGTAAGTAATACTTGTATTAGGGAAGCATTTCAACAAGGATAGAAATGTCCACAGGCAACATAGAGGCCTTTGTGATGCTTGTGACCTTATCCCCAAGAGGACCCCTCAGGTAGATGTGTTCTCCAGGTTATACTTAATTTCTTACTTTCAAGTCCTCAAACCATCTGGCCCAAAAGAACCTGCTTACATTATAAGAGTCCTCCCTGGCAGAAGGTTTCAGCTGCTTGACAATGACAAGATGAAGCTCAAGAGCATTCCAGAGAATCTCAAAAAGTGGTCTGAATTAAAAACAAAGTCGTTGCTCACCCCTCAGATTAACTGAAGTCACAAATGTCACAGAAAACAACAGAATAATACATAAAGAGTCTTCTTGGATTCTTGAGAGACAGAAGGTTAAAAAACAAATCCACAATTTCACGGAAGTCAAAATCTACCAACCTTTTAAAACATCATATCATCAAAACCATTGCTTTTATTCCCAAAATGTCCCCAAAGCACCTTGCTTACAGCAGAGCAGCTACCCAGATTTTCAAGTGGATTGATTCTACTTGTGGTAGTTTTGAAGACAGCAGAAGTACAGATAACCTTGATGCAAGACTGCAAACAGAAACTAATGAGAGACTTTAAACCTCTAAAGATGTGCAGTCAAAAATTTTGACTGTAGAAGAAGGGAATGGATTGAGTTCAGAGAGCAAAAAGCATGTGGAAATATGCAGATTTGGAGCTATAATATCACATTAGGTGCAGCTCTTAATTGAGAGCTCAGGTTCTAAAAGAAAGGTACACTCCAGAGCTGGCTGCAAATTTTTTTTGTTGAAAGAATTTTTTTCAGTAAAATTTGTTACTTTTCTTCAATTGCACATGTTCAGGAAGATATTAATTTTGATGAAAGCTCCATTTTAAAATGAGACATTTTGATAGAGCTGAAAAGTCTCATTTTAACCTCCACATAATTGAAACTTTGACATATGCTTAGCTTTCAGCGAAAGGTTAATTTAAAAACATTGTTTAAAAAAGTTTTAAAACCTAAATCCATTTAACCAAATAAAACACTTTCTTTGACACATTTTTTTTTAATTTGCTCTTTCTCCCAGCAGAATTTGGGCTATTCAAAATAATTCCACTCCTGAAATTTCAAAGCAGAAAATATTTTTGAGAGATTCAGTGCTCAACAGAATGAAACAACCCAGTTTTAGCCAGCTTTCCAGTGTCAAGTCTTGACCGTGAAAGAGGAGTCCACCTTTGTGTACTGCAGCACTTCCCCCAGGCACCACAAACCACAGCAGTGTGCTGCAACACCACGCTGCCCCTTTCATCCTTCACAAAAGAGTGCTTACGGGCTCATCTGCTGACAAACTCGAAGTCCCTACGGTTGGTTTCCATTTATCCTCTGTGAGTTTGTAAGACTTGCTCTGGAGGTTTAAAAAACACAATATATAAGACCCTCATGAACCTATGGTTGCAAAACACAAGATTAGAAGAAATAACAAAGTGCAGCTGAAGAGCTCTGTTAAGAACGGAGTGTTTTCGGGCTATTCCAGGAGTGATTTGCTGATACAGATGCAGGCTTTCCTCCAGATTACCTGTCATTTCCCAAGGACAAATGCAGAAGGCTGCAAGTCACAGATGAGTGAATTGGAGGACTCCATTTCAACACGGGCTCATGCCTCTTCCCACTGAAGCCTACAGCACAACTCCAGTGTACTGCACCTACATCCAGGATACCCAGTCCAGCACAGAGTTTGTGTAACTGCTAAACCTGCCTGAGATGCAGTGCTGTGACCTCTCTTGTCACAGACAGACTTCAACTGGCTAGTTTAAACCTAAATTGAATATGCTTGCTCTACACTGTGCTGTGCAGTGAAAGGCTCTGCAGAGTCAGGACCCTTGGGAGATGCCTGCTGACAACGCTATGATGTGTGCTTATGTGGACACACAGGGCTGTGCAGCAGGAGCCTTCTCAGTCTTGTTTCCTATGCAAAGATATGCTGCTGAACTACCTACTCTCCTCCTCTTATTCAAGCAGTCTACAAAAGGATGGTGTGGAGATGGGACCATCCATCCTTTCACAGGGAGACAAAGAGTTCCTTGGCTTAGACATGGGAACTTTGTGCAAATGGTATGGGTTCTCTGGGCCTGTGCACCAAAGAAAATGTCCTGGAGACCTGGTCCAAAAGCAGCAGATGCTTGGCATCTCTCAAGGCCTTGCTGAATTTGAATTAAAAAAACCTAGTCAGGTAATAATATAATATAAATCTTAGAGAAACTAATGTAACATTAGCCTGTATCAGCAAACAGGATGTCTTCTACTGATACACATTGCAAAACTCCAGGTTTTCAGCATTCAAGGAGAAAAAGTGCTGCTAAATAAATATTGCCTTTTATCCATTAGTTTTAAAATTGGAGCTAAAACCTTCCAGCTTCTTTAGCAGAAGCTACTTAATTTTCAGAAGCACTGATCATTCACAACTATCACAAAAACTTCTGACAATTGGTCTGTTTTGAGGTTAAAATATCTCTATGCAGATTTAGGTATTTATTAACAAATATCCAAATGTTAGCCAAAATTGTCTCAGTCAAAACTCATACCAGCAATTTGATACAGTAAATCCTGACACCTGGATTTTCATCAGGCCCTTCTGTGAGCACCAAACTTTGAGATTATTCCTGTCCCTACAATCCAGTGATAAACTTAGCCAAACTTTGACAGTGTTGGCCTCTGGGACAGGAATTTTTTCATACATAGTTAGGGAATTATTTTTGTGTTCAGAATGTTCCAACACAGATTGCTAAACTAACTAAAATTAGTTTCCATGACACCTTACACATAATTTCTTCTTCTCAAAATTATAGTGCTGCCCTATTTAATGAAGGTACAATGAGTGTTAGAACACTCAGAACCTGTGTGTTATAGTAATAGTTTCATGACTCACATACTGCAATTAAGCAATGTTACCAGCTACATGCAAGTTTCCCACCCATGCTTATAGTAGATTTTGAGGTGAAATCTTAATTTGCAACTGTATTAATGTAATTTAAAGTGAAAATGGCTAAAAATAAACCAAGGAAATTGTTGCATTCTTGACAATCCAAATTAAATACCTACTTACATGTGAACTGCCCATTTTTGCTTATCCCGAATGTGGAAAGTGTAACTCTTCTGCTCTTCAACAAAACAAGCATTCAGATGGAACAGTCAACTTTTACTAGAGCAGCTAAATCTTACACAACCCTGAGTTAATCAATAACTTCTGACATTATTTAAATTCTAGTCATTTCAAGGTGGGGCATATTCATCATTACATGGTGGCTTTATTATCCCTACTATCTAATATTACATCCTGTTGTTTCATGGAGCTGTATGTTTTTTCCAAGGAAAATCAGGATTTCACAATACAAGCCTTGAGGTTATACATAATCATTTATCTGATTATTATTACAATGATTTAAAACCCAGCATGAGCTTTCCAAACATTTTAGAAGGAAGGATGCTTCCTTTGAAGACTTTATATCAGATCTTAGGAGATATAGTCGTATTTAATATGTCATTGAGACCTTTCAGCTCCCACAAAATATTTTGAACAGAATCTCACTGCTTTTATTGGGTTTATGTGGCAAGGTTTTGGGAGTGGGGGTGTTGCAGTGGTGGCCTCTGTAAGACGAGACTGGAAGTTGCCCCCATGCCAGCTAGAGCCAAAAGGGACCCACTGCTGGGCAAACCTGAGCCTGATCAGTGATGCTGGTGCTGCCTCTGTGATAACATACTCCAGAAAGGGTAAAAAATGCTGCACAGGAGATGTAAGAGGGGAATGAGAAAAATGTGAAGCACCCCTGCAGACAACAAGGTCAATGAGGAAAGAGGGAGACAAAATGCTCCAGGTGCTACAGCAGAGATTCCCCTGCAACCTGGGGTGAAGACCACAGTGAGGCAGCCCATGGAGGACCCCAGTGGAGCAGATACCCACCTGCAGCCCATGGAGGACCCCACCTGGAGCAGGTGGATGTGCCCTGAGGGAAACTGCAGTCCATGGAGAGCCAGTGGTGGAACAGGCTGCTGGTAGGAACAGTGGCACATGGAGAGGAGCCCACACACAAGTAGGTCTTCTGGCAGGACCTGTGACCCTGTGGGGGACCCACACTAGAGCAGGGAAGATCATGAGGAGGAACGAACAACAGAGACAATGTATTATGGACTGACTGCAACTCCCATTCCTCATCCCCCTGTACCACTCAGAGGAGGAGGTGGAAAAGTTGGGAATGAAGGAGTGAAGTTGAGCCTGGGAAAAAGGCAGGGCATGGGGGTCATTTTAATGTTGTCTTTTTTTTTCCTCACGCTATTTTTAATTGTCAATAAAGTAAATAATTTCCCTAAGTCAAGCCTGTTTTGCCTATGACAGTAACTGGCAAACAATCTCCCCTGTCTTTATCTCATCACATGAGTTTTTTTAATCTTATTTTCTCCGCTTGTGTGTTTTTGAGGAAGAGGAGTAAGAGCAGTTTGGTGGGCACCTGTCAGCCAGCCAAGGTCCTGCTTTAGACCTCAGGTAGGACACTCAGAGGAAAATAAGGGAAGAAAACAACTAAACTTGAATTTATAGCAGTTTGTGGGGGGTGGAGGGGGAGGGGGCTATGAGGGGGTTGGGGTTGGAGGGAAAGCTATGTGATTATCTAAACAATAAGCAAAAGAAAATCACTGTTACTGAAAGTGCAGTAATAATTGTAGGTTTTAATGGTTTTATATGGCTTCCTGCAAAGACCTCACTACCATTCAAACCCACTTAAAAATACAAGATCAGCTTTGATTACGGTGTTTGAACACATGCAATGTAAAAATCAAAGGTGAGTATGAAGAATTTTATCCAGAATTCAATGGTTTGTGGCAACATACTGTCTCAAAGGAGTCTTCAAAGCCTTTACTGAGCTAGGAATCACCCACTTCTTTCATAATATTTTTTTTTGGGAATAAAGTTGTCCCAATTGACATTAAAGGAAATACTAAATTTCAGGAGAAAGCAACTGCCCTGTTTCTCTGGAATCTGTGAGGTCTGAGGGCACTCCTAAGTTCAAATACAGAGTGGTAGTCCTATTGCTTTTACTATTGTGAGTAAAATACAGCAACTTAGAAGGTGCGACTCATTAAGAATTTAAAACAGCAAATTGAGGCATACTATATCGTGCTGTGCATGCAAACGCTTTACCTAAAATGCAAATAGAGTATCAGTAGGAAAACTAAGTGCTACTCTCCCTGATCGCTTTGATTAACTCCATGGCACACAGAATTGTTGCAAGGAGAAAGCACAAAAGACTTGGAATAAGGAAAAAAGCAGACTGTTGAAAAGACAGTGAACCAAAAGGTAATGTCTTTTGGAAAGGTCATCTCAAGAGTGAAGGCTGCTGAGAATAACTGGGAGCAAACATATCAATGTCTAAGAAGAAAATTTTCTCTACAGGAAGAAAAGATATGAATCATAGCAAGACAAATGTGTAGCAGTGAGTCTGCAACAAGTGCTCTTTAAGAAAATGAAAACTCCAGAAGACAACTAAGCCTTGAGGCTGCAGGTAGATACATAAAGCAAGAACACCGGACATCAATTTAGAAAGGCAAATAGACAGAATGAATTATGAGCAGCAGGAGACATCAAAGGCAAAAAGATGGTAAAAAATATCTCAGAAGGGATAAACAAAGGTAAATGGAGACTTACTACAGAATATGGAAGAAGAGCAGCTAATGGATGATGTATACCAGACTGAAGTGCTTGATCCTTGTTTTGCCTGTCCTCACAAAGGAAGATTATTCCTGCCAAAAATAAATGCACTGAAGTAGTCATGTACCAACCAGAATAGAAAAAAAAAAAATTCATAAAACTAATGAATATTTATTATACATAGTCAGTGGCACAAATCTACTGAGCATCAAGCTAAGGATAGCAATCTCTGAACAAGGGTTGATTACCTGTGAGCATTAACACAGGTCAGGCGAAGTCATAAAGGACTGGAGAAGGCTACATGTAGTGCCTGTGCTCCAGGAGAAATCTGTACACTGCTGCAACTGCCTCAAAGGTCAGCTGGAGAAACTACAAGCTGCACAACACCCTACACCTACATATCCATCTGGAGGAGCAGAGCTGGGAGGGAGTGGATGTGGGTTTTATGTTATCCTAAGGTTTGGAAAAAAAGGATCAGTAGCCTGATCCTCAGTGCTCACTGTATTCTACATACATGATTGAAACCAATGTGATCATAACTTCAGAGTGCAATGACCTCAACTGAAGGTGCAGGAGTTCAGGGTGTTTTATCTACAACCTTCATTTAGAAAGTGAATTTGAGTTAGTTGACTGCAAATTCTCACACTTACTAATAAACACAGAACAATTTTGTTGTATTGTACCTTTTCTGGTAATAAATTAAAATCCTGTTAAAAATCAAGTACTTCCATTACTGGCTTCTAATCACACCCCTACCCAATTATTCTGCCCCTCTGAAGACCTATTCCACTTCAGTAACTTTCTTCTAACTGACTTACTCATTCTTCCCTTTTGCCAGTGCTATCGCTGAAAACTCTGAGGCAGCTGATAGCAATATAATGGAATAGGAATAGTGCATAAATTCATATATATGTTAGTCTGAGCACCTGGATTTTTAGCTTATGGATTCATGTATCTGCATCTTACTGAAAATATTATTCAGGTGCTGGTGCTACTAACAAGATAATTAACCTCAGAACCATCGAAGAAAAAAATTGTCCTGCCCTATTGAGAGGTGTGTCCAGTTGCTGATATCAAAAGCAAACAGACAGTACCAGCCAGAGACCTGAACCACCTGCTTTATGTGGCAACAGGCAAGGCAAAAAGGGTTTCTTATTAATGTCTTTTCATAGTTTATTTCTAAACCAGTGTAGGGTGTGACAGTCAAGGGCTCATAAGAAACCTGACAACTGGTTAAAAAGAATTGAGGGATGAGGTCAGCTCTGCAGGCTGTGGTGGCTGTTCCTGGACTGAATCCTGCTGGTGCTATGATCAGAGAGGCCTTATCTGAGGCTCTGGAGATCATGTGAGCTTTCCTCATCTGCATGGATCTCTGTGTGTGGGCACCACTGGGCATGTCCACCACCTACAGCTCTGCATCTCTCAGTTACACAGAAATGGGATCCTGAACACACCAGTGATGTCAAAGAAGGAGAACTGGGTCTGTGGTTCTCAGGGGACCTATTGGAAGATAACAGAGTGCTGAGTTTCTTTATATTGCTATTGGTCTCCTTTCAGCTCTGTCACCACAGCTCCAAAGTTATTGCTGATCATTCATGATAAAAGCCTTAAAAAAGAAACAGCACAAGAGATCAATGAAAGTGAAAACTTGCTATGTTTATTCTTTTACATCAAATCATTCAAAAAAATGTTGTGTAGTGTTAAAAATACAGAGCTCTTCCCCCACCTGTAATTCCCTGACACAAGCAATAAGAAAACACTTCTGCATGGGAAGTTGGCACTGATTTTGACACAGGTAAGACTTTAAGTGACTCATAAGAATCAAGATCCTAAGATAAGGAGAGGCACCTACTCCTATTTTATTTGAAGCAGCTTCCTTGATGATATTAATCCACTCGCTTGAGACCCTGTATGAACAGGATGTGCTCCTGCTCGTGTTCAGGTCCGCAGCCTTTCTGTCCCCACACCACACACTGGGGGCACAAACACAGTTGGTGTGGTCCAGCGCCACTGCTAAATGAAATGATCTTGATCATTCTGTGTCGTGAAACACTTATTTCAGCTCCTGTACCTGCCCTTACTTTGAAGCCACTAGCATTACATAGAATGGGTGGGGTTGGAAGGGACCTTTAAGGGTCACCTAGTCTGACCCCCTGCAGTGAGCAGCCATCTTTTACTAGATCAGGGTGCTTAGAACCCTTTCCAGCCTGGCCTGGAATGTATCCAGGGATGGGCCACCTTACCACCTCTCTGGGCAACCTGTACCAGTGTTTCACTACCCTTACTGTAAAACACTTCTTCCTTCTGTCTAGTCTAAATCTACTATTTTTTAGTTTAAAACCATCACCCCTTGTCCTACTGCAAAAGGCCCTGCCAAAAAGACTGTCCCCGTCTTTCTTATAGACCCTCTCTAAGTGTTGAAAGGCTGCAATAAGGTCTCCCTGGAGCCTTCTCCAGGCTGAGCAACCCAGCCCTCTGCCTTTCCTCACAGGAGAGGGGCTCCACCCCTCGGCTCATTTGTTCAGATGCGCTGTGAACCGCGTTAGGAAACGAATGTCAGCACAGGCCGATCCGGTACCAGAGCTACTTTGAGCTCGGACCTGTTCCCGCTCTGTCAGACCCGGGGCGGTCGCGCCGGGCACCCTGGTCGGGGCACGGCA
>NW_008614645.1:1465-9085 GCF_000691845.1 Merops nubicus | reverse complement strand
GAAGAGAAGGCTCTGAGATGACCTTGTGGCTTTCCAGTATCTTAGCGGAGCCTACACGAAAGCTGGGGAGGGACTTTTTAGGATATCGAGTAACGACAGGACTAGGGGGAATGGGGCAAAGCTGGAAGTGGACAGATTCAGGCTGGACGTGAGGAAGAAGTTCTTCACCATGAGAGTGATGAGACCCTGGAATGGGTTGCCCAGGGAGGTGGTTGAGGCCCCATCCCTGGGGGTCTTTAAGGCCAGGCTGGATGAGGCTCTGGGCAGCCTGATCTAGTGGGAGGTGTCCCTGCTCATGGCAGAGGGGTTGGGACTGGGTGATCCTTGTGGTCCCTTCCAACCCTGACAGATTCAGATCTGTTTTAGTAGAGGACTTCAGAGCCCTAATGGCTCAATGGTTGGACTTGATGATCTTGGAGGTCCCTTCCAACCTAAAGGATTCTATGACTCTATATACATGCTAGCTAGAAACTCCTCAAAAAAAAAAAAAAAAAAGTGTGCCTATACACACCTGTGCATTAAGTACATAAAGTGCAATTAATAAAGAGATTGTTAGTGTATTTTCCCCAAAAGCTATAAAGGAAGTACAGCAAACAAAGGAAAAGCTAGTTTTCACACTCAAAAACTTTACTTTTTTTCCTCCCTCTCCTTATTCAAGGGGGACTGGGGGCAAAAAAGAAGGAGAACACAAACTATTTGATACTGTCACCAGTACCAAACTGCTACCTTAATCACTTTTTTAAAAACCCTTTATCACCTTAGGCTTTCTCCCTTAGTGCCTGACAAATGACAGTAATGCCCATTTCCCTTTCTTAAAGCAAATCAAAAAACTTCTTAGACAATGGGTACAGACCCAATTAGCCAGCCTAAATGCTATGCCTTGCTGCAGTCTCTCTTCCACCCCTCTGGAGTGTATCAATGAAAAGTATTTTTCTACTGATGCTACACGCTGAAATGAGTTTAGTATCCCAGAAGTACCTGCTGCTGTTCAAAACAACTGGCAATCAGTGGCAAGAAAACAGCCAAGAGCTGAAGAAAGACAGAAGCACAGAGGCAGAAAGAGCAGCACCCTAGCTGCAAAAAAAAAAAAAAAAAAAAGAGATGGGGGCAAGTAGATGAGACTATTTAGCCTCCTAAAGGCAGGACCAAAGGGAGGAAATAGTACAGCCACCACACAACCTGCAGGATGAAAGATTTAAAGATTATTGCTAAACTGGTTATTTTTTTTAGGCTGTATTTTTCTCAATTGCTGTTAAGTGAGAACAAAAATATTACAGAACAAATCTGATCCTTATTGAAAGAATGGGAAATCAAAAACCTTTTCCATTTTCTAAGAGACTATGCTTCACTGAAAAGCTTTACATACATGTTTATAGAGCACATGCCATTGGCAGTACTGGACACACACTGTATGCTCGCAAAAACTGAAATATTTTACTACAAACAATATCCATCTATTGAACTTGAAAGATATGATAATCCATGAGCTTTCTAAAGATTAAGTTAAAGCCTGGGAGTCCATGTCAACTGAGAGAGAGGATTTGTTTGTTCAGACAGTAGATTTGAGTCACCTGGCTTGTTCAGCATGCAGATGGTTTACCTTGTTCTCCACTGCTTGAACATTCTCATCAAAAAGCTGTAGTGTAAGCAGATAGGAAGTTGCTAAGTATCTCTTTTTTTCAGCTCTGTTCCCTCCTTCCTCAAAAAGGAGGGATTTTCTTCCCACTTCTCCCATACTTCTCTTCTAAGGATGTTAAGGGTTTTGGCAGGGTGTGGTGGGCAGTTGCAGAGGAGTGGGACAGAGAGGAAGTAACATTACCTGAAAGTCCAATCAAAACACAAACTGAGGAAGGATTTGAGAACTGACAAGTATTTATTTGCTTTAAGTTCTTACCTTGATATATATATACAGTATACAGATTGTGTTACATTCAGTGGTTCTCTCCAATTTCTACTTCTCAAAAAACCTGGATTTTAGCTTTAACTTCTGGAGAGCCCCTACAGCAGTTCCTGTCCCAAACCATCACATCTACCATTTCACAAATGCTTGTATGTGGAGTCACTGCTACCATTTGTGTAACAATACAAAGCTACTGTCCAAGTATTCACAACCAGCACGCTGCCCAAATTTTCTCAAAAAAACTGTCACACCAAAGCAACACACAACACTTTGTATTTCTGTTAAACTTTAACGATTTCCTAGAGGAGTGGCATTTGGCACTGTTTACACAGGACAAATTAACTCTTGTTGAAAGTAATAGAAGATTCATGACTTCAGAATGAGTTTTAGAATGGAAAGCACTAATTAACTTATGGCTTACCAATCCATGTCGAATCAGGAACATTTATACTGTAGATATCTCCCAGGATAGGTACCAAACAACAATGTTAACAGTAAGACTCACCTGAGTCTTAAAATGGAATGTCCAAGGACATTTCAGACAGCGTAAAATACCCAGAGTATCTGCTTAAGCCTGGCATATACAGCAGAATTCTTTTAACTGATACTATTTTGCTGGGATAGCAGGTACAGTATAATCAGGATGCCCCTTAAAGCTGTTAAAATGAGCTCCTGAGCCCTATGTTTATGCAGAGAATTCATTCTAAATGGGCAATTTCCAAGCAGTTGTTGTAGTGCAGCATGTTTTCATTTAAAACATACAGTAACTCAGCATGATTTTGACAGCAGTCTTAGACAATTCCCCTTAGCCCTCCTGACTTTCCTCCAAAGCATCTTATCAAATGCTTATACATCCAAAAACTTAGATCTGATGGTATCATATTCACATGCAACCACGGGAAATGCCTGGAGGCACACATCCTGCAAATGTGCCTGCCGAAGAGTGCCCTCAAAATAGAAGTCTGACCCCATGCAGTTGGCATAGAGCTTAAACAACCATCTCATGCATTGTTCTGTTAAAAAAAATCCCCACACTAACTGTGAGAAACCACCTACATCTATTTGTGATCAGCACTCAAAGTTTTAGTTTCCATTTGCCTTGATACAGTGTCTCCTAAACAGCCTTCTCTATTAGGTCTCTTCTGAGGCGGATGAGTGCAAATGAAGATCTGGCCCTTAATACTGCCCAGAAACAGAAAAACGAGAATCTTCCAGTCACACACCTTTGCAATAGTATTTAACCACACTTCAAGACCAACTAATTATGTTTGTGTATTTTAGCTTATCCACATTCCTATAAGCCTCTTTTTGACCAAAAAGGTGGGGGTCTGTTTTGGTTTTGAGTAGGAGGAATTAAAGAAGAAATACTGATGAACTTAAGTCCACATTCTCCTGAAGTTTTCCTTTAGCATTTTTCCACTTTTTTGCTCCTTCCACAAACATCATCATTCCTACAATGTCTCATATCACCGTCACTTGGAAGTGGAAGGACACAGGTCCCAACCTTCCTTTAACTGTAGAACAAACACGCAAATTGAAAAAATCACTTAATGAATGTAAGACTAGTTCACATAAGGGCTGAAACTCACATTTTCTATCGCATGAACGATACACTTTGAAATTAATTTTGTATGCTCAAGTATCACTTAAATCCTTTTGCAGATCTAGGCTACATTTTTTTTTCCACTTACCATAACCTGTTAGCAGTGGTACTCCTACTTTGGAGAAAGTAGGCCCACCCTCGCTGGCACCTTACGCCTCACTGTGACATTATTTTTTCTGTCTAACGGTGAGCACAAAGGCAGGAACGCCAGTACAAATGCTGGCAACACAGGACACCAGAACAGCAAGGATACAAGGGAGCCAGAAGTATACAACACGCGAGCAACAGCTCCAAACCAAAAAAGGTGTCAAATAGAAAGCATTAGAGCTACTGCTACCTTCAAGAAGCATCAGTCAACAGAATTAGAGCTGCACAGCTTGTTCAGAATTAGAACTGTCAGTAAGGTGTTTTTTGTTAAGTATACCAAGAAAGTAGTTTAAAATAAATTTAGCATTAGAAATATCCAGATTAATGGAAGTTTCAAGACATTCACATAAGTGAATTAGCTGACCTGGATCAGTAGCCAGGTCTTCAGACATGTATTCTGAGAGATCAAGGGCACATGCTAGAATTAAAATCACAAATAATGTCCAGATAACACTCATGGGTAAGGTGCTTCCAACACCAACATAAGATGAAGCACACTTTGTTGTTCTAAGCAGCTTGGAGGTCTCTTCTTTGCAGCACAGCCAGGAATCTTCACTAATAACTGGTCTTCAACTCGTTAACATGAGGTGCTGTAAGGACGTCAAATAAACTGTCAGATACCTGGGGAAGAGGCAACCATATAACAGCTAGAAACTTTTGGCAGAGTAATTTTTTAAGACGAAAACTCATGTTTTAAACATTTTAAATACAAAAACCTGATCTTGCTGCACCTGACACATTGCCTTAAGGCTTTATTTTCTTTTTAAGCTAATGAATAACTGTATGAAGCAAAGTTTCAGAAGTACAAAGTAAACTGAAGCATGAGTGAGTTTTTATACCTCTGACACTGCACAAGTGAAAAGGAGCTTCTTTTGTGGAATACAGAAGCAGCAGCCAGGATTAGAAGGCATAGAGGGAGTATGTAGAAGGTAACGGGAGACAGAGAGGAAAGAGAAGCGTGGTGACAAATATTGAAATTGAACAGAGGAGAAAAGCATCTTCATGAGACAGGATGTCAATTTAAGGAAGTCCTCCATAACAAGGAAGCCTTCTTCACAGCTTCAAAGTTATAGTAAATAAACATGAGCAAATTCTTGAATTTAAAGCATTCAGTAAGATAAAAAATGTTCTTCAATATTACAGTGAGGCAGTAATTGGATTCCTGGCCACATAATCAATTGTTTTAAAATTCTGGACAAATTCTCAGAACTCATCTAATGTCCTCAGACATGCTAACGCAACATAGTAGAGCTGAGGAGGCCTCCACTCGGCTTTCCGGAGAGCTTTAATCCACATACAGAGGCAACTGCCTTGCTAACAGAATGTACTACCTACCTCCTAACCCTTTCATGCCTTCTTGTAAAACTAGCAGCTATTAAGACAATTGCCAACTTTAATCTCTTGATGAGGACTACAACCAGATATGCACATATTAGATTGTACGTTGCCCCCTGTAGCTATTTCCTCATAGATTTTAATTGTCAGGGTTAGTGATTCTTATGCACAAGATCATTCTAAAGACTACAATATTGCAGAAGCATATAATCCATTAAACTGGTAAGTCACTGGTTTCTACAGGGCTCTGGAATCCGAGTACATCAGCAGAAGCCAATGAACTCATGAGATGCTACCAAAAACATGAAGAAAGACAGACAGCAATGTATGACTTGGGTTTTTGTGAACATTTAGTTTTGCACCCCATAGAGCAGCCTATTTGAGACTGAACAGAAAAGGCAAACCCAGCTTTTCTAAGTTAGCATCATGGCTCCCAAGACAGATGATACATAGTAGTTATGCCCATTCTGTGACAGATCTCACTCCAGCCTTCCCCCCTGCTACTCCTCACCACCACCTAAAATTATGATCTACCTGCATCACTCCTGAACTTCCATTCCCGAACTTGCTAGAATCCAAACAGCCACCCTCCTACTCAGTTCTATCAAACCCAGCTGCAATCTTTCCATTTTCAGTACCTCAATCAAATACCCACCATCACGCACTGCTTAAAATAGGGAACAAAGAGAACCCTTATAAAACAGCAGTAATCTCATATTAGGTAGATAAGGCAGGAGAATGACAAGTATTTCAATTTTGCTAAGGTGTAGAGGTCATGAACACTACCAGGAGCCTATGACTCTGTTGACAGATAACTTAACTGATCCAGCTACTAAAGCCACGGAGTAGGTGTTTCAGTCTTCTCAACCAAATCCTCACCAACACTTCAGAAGAAATGGGACCTTCCCTCTCTCCCCATACTTGTGACCAAGCACTATGGCTGGTATTTTGTCAAGCTGAACAAATCAGCATCTTCTTTGATGCTTTCATCAAAATAAAGACCGGAGCTATGCAGCGTTACATTTTTACTTATTTACTCAGTAAGTTGAATCATTCAGAAAAGCTTCTGCTGAGGACTACACAGCCAGTAGATTACAGAGGCAGTTGCAAGGGCTGATAAAACATACTAAGCCGTGCACCTTGCTATAGCAGAAAATTCTAACACGCAGCACTTTCTAACACCAGTTTGTAACTCCATAAAATGCAATTACACCACAGGCACTAATGGTTTTAATTGAACCAATTATGTTTCATGGGGTAAAGATTAAAAATACATACTAAATTACACAAAGTCTTTAGCCTAAATAACACTCGGGAGTTAACAAAATACTTGCAGGAAAACATCACAGATGGTCAAACAATGTAGCTCAGTGATACCCCATGCTCACCTTGGTGCTTTATTGTGTTTGTTTCAAGATCTGAACAGTGTGTGTTTGCATCAAGGCTGAATGTTTCACTATATATACTGAGAAGGCTGTTGCCTTTCAAACAGAAAATAGCCTACCTCCCCAGCTCAGGGTCAAATTCAGGCATTCAGAGAAAGGAAAAATCACAGATTTCTCTTTCCCCCCCACACACCAGTAGCAACAATATGCCCGTGTATGACAAAACTGATGGAATGGGAGCAGAAGTCAGTTCCTGCCTGCCAGTCACTCATTTAACTATGGTAAGTCCATACTTCACGCTTAGGCCTTCTCTAGGTTCTAGCATCACATTTTAGGCATCACCTATTTAGAAACGCACTTTGTTCCCATCAAAGCACCCATTCAGTGTTTCATAAGGCTTTACTTAAAAAAAAGCAAGAGTCTGCTGTCTATGAGATGTTAAAGGAGAGTTCCTGAAACCAAAAGGAAAACTTTCAGAACTTGAAGCAACATCATGACTCATTTCATCATGAATCTGGCAATTCTCAAAGCGAATCAGTAAAATTACACTACACTGTAGATTCCAAGCTGATGTAAGTAAAGCCTGTCTATCCTTCAACATCACTCTCTCACCAAAAAAAAAAAAATCACAATAATGTGAAAAGATCTCAGTATTAGGCACACTGCCATGCAGACATGGTCACCCTCCTGGGAGTGAAGGGGCACGGCACAGGGTAGGAGACGTGGATGTGAACTCCAGCATGATAGACCTGCACAGGGCACAGGTAAGCAAGAACAAGGTAAGTCCTCCATAGAAAGCCAGCTTCTTCTTCCTAGTCTGTCTTTTACTACATATAGCACACCAATAGAGCCTTAGGGAACTGGGTTTCTTCAGACCAGAGAGGAAAACAGATGAGGAATGGGTTGCTGCTGCCCACTTTCAGTCTTAAGAGAGGTGGAGGGGGAGGTCCCTACAGAAAAGAATGAGCCAGGTGTCACGATCCACCTGTCGTTTTGCAATAAATTTTGGCAGAGTTAAACCCCCTTGCTTTCCAACCAACCTCAGATTACACTGGGTGGCTGGGGGCAGCTGAGCAATGCTTGATTAGACAGGTTACCGTGATGGGGTTATTGCATATTCACGGAGAACAGAATTAAGACTCAAACGGAGTCAAGTGCTGAACCATTTATTTTAGACTTAAAACTTAAGGAAAGGGAGGAAAAAGGGGGAAGAGGAAGAAGAAAAGGGGGGGGGAGGAAGAAAAGGAGGG
>NW_008614645.1:0-1326 GCF_000691845.1 Merops nubicus | reverse complement strand
AGAGAGAGAGAGAGAGAGAGAGAGAGAGAGAGAGAGAGAGAGAAATCACTACCACTGTGAGTCTTGGGTTTGTTGTCGCTGCCTCTGGGTCCGCCGGCACAGTGAGACTTCGGTGACACCAGGCTCTCCTCCAGGGTACACAGGAAAAAAAGACCAGAGACAATAGACAAAGCTGCAGCAAAGGATGTTACAGCATTAAGAGGTTTTCACAGTGAGGGTGGCTTCGTTTCATGTCTGCATGGGGAGAGCTGCCCAAGGAAGCTTGTGGAAGCTGGTCTCCTCAGACCCAGCACAACGCAACAAGGTCCTGAACAACCTAACCCAACATCAGAAATGGCCCTGCTTTGAGTGTGAGAATAAACCATCCTAACAAGTTAATTGTGCATCCTACAACAGTAAACATAAACAGTTACAAAATTTTCCACTAGCAATAGGTTGGCTATGCTAATACAGTGCTGTAGATAAAACAGTAGACAGATTCAAGTCCAAAGTGTGAGTCAACAACTTGCTAGTGTCACTTGCAAGACTAGATCCTAAATCTTTTATTTCCCCCCTCCCTCCTTCCACAGATGAAGTTACTAAGCAAGACAAAGGGAGGACTATTTTTAAATGTTTTTGAACAAGGCATATTAGAAGGATCTCCACAAACAAAGGTTAAAAAGATTTGTATCTGAAGTATCCTTAATCCTCTGCCAAAGCACCCAATTTTTATAGCTATCATACTGTGAAATAAGAAATAGAGAAATAAGCTACAGAATTCCCATCAGTCCTTAATTATATTGTTTAGTGTTAAGGAAGATCAACATCATTGCTAACTCTAAGATGAAATTTAGACTATTACAGGAAAACTGCCCATACATACTGTATTTGATCAAGTCTGTTTCACTTCTGTTCTTTCCTGAAGCTTCCTAATCCAAGCCAGTAAAACAGTTTTGGTGCTCCAGGGTGCCAGGCACAACAGCTGCCTCCTGTCCTCTTCATGAGGAACAATTCAACCTCCTGAACAGAGACTACCCGTGTCATTGTTGTTTAAACTACTCAAAAGGCAAAAAATGCCACTGGGCAGGGGTATCAGGAGCAATGTTAATGAAAAACCCAGCCAGTAGTATCAGAAGAAATTAGGAGCAGACTGCTACTTGTTGAGTAGTTGAGTGCTATCATTTATACCCAGTTTTCCTACTCTACAGAAGTAAATGAATTGCTAAAGATACAAAGAATTGTCCTCCAGTCCTACCTGTGATGAGGCCATTAGCAAGCAGTTGACAGATGATCAACTTCTAACACAGATTTGCTTAACAGCACATAGAATGTCTGGGCTGGAAGGGA
>NW_008614644.1:0-2152 GCF_000691845.1 Merops nubicus | reverse complement strand
GGAAGAAGTAGATAAGGCCTTCTTCAGACAACTGATATAAGCCTCCCATTCACACATCCTCATCCTCATGGAGGGCTTGCAGCACCTCACTGTCTGCTGGAGGAACAAGACAATGAGGACCAGCAACTGATGAGGTTTCTGGAGTTGTCACAGCTCCCTGACACAGGTGATTGAGGAACCAACATAGAGACGTCCTCTCAGAGATCTCATCTTTGCAGACAAAGAAGGACTTGTTGAGGATGTGAAGGTTTGGGGCAGCCTCAGCTGCAGTGGTCATGAGGTGGTGGAGCTCAAGATCCTGAGAGAAGGGAAACAGGACAAAAAAAGCAGCATCACAACCCTGAAGTCAGCATGGATTCCCAAAGGGGAAGTTACACCTCACTGGCCTGATAGCCATCAAGGGTGAGGTGATTGGCTTGATGGCTGATGTGAAGTGGAAGAACCTTATGAAGGCTTTCAACACTCCAACAACATCCTCACTGATGAGCTGCAAGTATGGGTGAGATAAGTGGTGGACTGAAAACTGGTGGAACAACTGGGCTCAGAGGCTTGTACAAAGTCCAGTTGGAGGCAAGTCACTAGTGAGGTCCTGCAGGACTCAATGTTGGGGTCAAAACTGCTAATTATCTTTATTAATGACCTTGATGACATGGCAGAGCTCACCTTCAGCAAGTTTGCAGGTGCTACAAGACTAGGAGGAGTGGCTGATACACCAGATGGGTGTGCAACCATCCAGAGGGACTTGGACAGGTTGGAAAAAACCAACAGAGAGGAGCCTCAGGAAATTCAGCAAATGGAAATGCAAAATCTTGTATCTGGGGAGGGGTAACCCAGGCACCAGGACAAGCTGTGAGCTGATTAGAATGGAAAGCAGCTTTGAGGCTCATGGTGGACACCAAGTTGCATGTGAATCAGCAAAGTTCCTTGGTGACAAAGGCCCCCAGGCTCATGGGTGGCATTGGGCATTGCCAGCAATGATTGGGAGATGATCCTTCTGCTCTACTCAACACTTGGGAGGCCACACCTGGAGTCCTGTGGCCAGTTCTGGGCTCTCTAGCACAGGAGGTACATGGACATACTGGAGAGAGTCCAATGAAGGGACAGAAGCATCTATGCTATGAGAAGAGGATGAGACTGGGGACTTTTCAGTCTGGAAAACAGAAGGCTCAAGGAGAACCTCAATGTCTACAAAGATCTGCATAGAGGACAGAGCCAGGATTTTTTTGGTGGCACAGGACAAGAGGCAATGGACTTAGTTGCCCCAGGGAAGATTTAGGTTGGATATAAGGGAAAAACTTCACAGAAAGGGTTGTCAAGCATGGGAACAGGCTGCCCATGGAGGTGGTGGAGTTCTCATCCCTGGAGGTATTTAAAAGGTGTGGAGATGAGGTGCTTAGGGACACAGTTTAATGGTGGGCTTGGTAGTGTTAGGTTCAGGGTTTGATTGGATTTGATGATCTTAAAGGTCTTTTCCAAGTGAAATGATGATGCTATGAACCAATCTTGTCTCCCATGGAGCTTCCTTTGCCAGGACCATCCTGAAGTCCTCACCTGGCTGGGAAACATCACCACAGGGCTGTGTCCCTCACCTTTATGTGGGAGAAATGCTTTAGGAGCCAGAAGCTTTCAGGTCAGAAGCACCTCCCTGAAATCTTCAAGCAATCTGGAGGCCAAACCTGGGATGTTCCTTGCAGCAGGTGGGGGAGAAGCTGAGCCTACCACCTAGGCAGTGGAAAGACCTTCAATATATGTAGTTCTACTGGTTTGGGCAGTCTGAACCTGAGAAGACACTCCCACCAATCCTCAGCCAAAGACCTGTGGCTATTTCCAGCCTCAGTGCCAAGCAGTGAAGAGTCAGAGGGAGATGACAAGGACCTGGAGGCAAAGCTGCTTCCTTTCAGTCAGGTCATTTGCTGTTTTACACGTCTCGTCCTTGTTCTTCACTTCTGGGTCAACGAGAAGTGACTCAGCCAGGCAAGGATCTCTTGTTCATTGGATTAAGACTTGAAGGGAGGTAGGAGATAATTACAGTGAAGTTGAGCAAGTGATTTAAGTCCCTGCCTCATTAACAATGCTTTGGGAAGCTGGATGGAGCAAATCATCTCGGAAGGAGTGATTGCTGCCTCACTCCATCAGGGGTGAGGGGAAGGGG
>NW_008614643.1:6248-18881 GCF_000691845.1 Merops nubicus | reverse complement strand
TATAAATTTATATTTAATATACATTTATATTTAATATAAATGTATATTTAATATAAATATCAAGGGACAGCAGAGCAGAGAGGACCTGCCAGGGAGTCTCAGCTCCCCCTGTCACATCTAGGATGTCCCTAGGGCAGATACCTGGGGACTTTCTGCAGCAGAAATCATTTCCCAGGTTTGGGGTGCTGTGGAGGCTGAAGCAGAGCTTGGTGTCCTGAAGCCTCCCCTGCTCCATTTCCAGGTGAGATCATTCCCAGCTTGGTGCCAACCCTGGATTATGCCTTGGCAGGGCTTGGGGGGAGAGGGAGCAGGTCCAGCTTGGACATCACTAACAGGAAAATTCCCTGACTTTAATAGAACCAGGGTATTTGTTTTGTAAGGTTTCTAATCTGATTTTAGAAACACAAAATGCCATGAATATGCCATCCCTCTCAAGGATTTGTTTTATTATTGAATTACCTTGAATACAAATCAAACCTTGGTCCATGTCTGGTCTGACTGTGCCAACGTTCAAGCTGCAGGTCTGCAAAGGCTTTGCTGGACTTTTTCTTACAGGGAAAGAAAAAGCATTGCAAAATGCTGCTCCTTTTGTGCCAGGAGTAATTGTGCAGTTGTGGCTTGTGCTTTCCTGGGCTTTTTCTCCCCCTTAAATCAGAAGATGTCCCTGGGAGCTACTGCTGGGAGTCTACCACCCTTGGGGGCTGGTGATCCCCCCTTGGGGCAGCGAGAACTCGATGGAACTGGAATCACAGGGACCCATTCCTCTGAAAGCATCAAGAATGAAAAGGTGGGAATGGAAAATCCTTAAAAGAATTTAAAAAATATAAGCTAAACCCAAGAATCAGGCTGTTGATCACCATCTACCAGCCTGGGAGGATGCTCTGGTTTAGCCCAGTGACTCCAGCATGGCAGCAGCCAAGGGCACATGGTGGGCTGGTCAAATCCTCAGGGCACCACAGTGGTTGTTGCCCAGGGAGAGTAAAAGGTTTCTGTTTATCTTAGGGTTTGATGTTTTAAAAGGAAGATAAAATAAATGCCAGCCACCAAACCTTTCACCTCTCTGCCCCTTGTGTAATGCAGAGACCGTTTGTGAGTGCTAAAGGGTGACCTCAGCTCCAGAGAACCTGGAATTAAAGCCATGCAAATCATGGATCGTTTTTCCTGCAATTATGCCTTGAATCCAGAAGGATCAAGTGCTAATTTCATTTGGGGTTTGTTTACAGAGATGGTTTTTCTCAAGTTTAGGTTGCAGCGTGGAAAAATAACCTCGACAAGGAGGTGGCTGGAGAAAACCACCAACTTCTGTCCACCAGAGCCTCCTGCTGCAGAAAATGCCCCTCGGGCTTTGTTAGGGAATTGGGGACACTTGCTGGAAGGATGTTGCTTCACACATCTTGATATTCATTTTCTGGAAGGTGAGTTTGATGACCATTGATGTGAGGGGTGGTGGGCACTGCAGATGTGATGAGTCCTGCAGGCTGGGGCTTTGGGAGACTCACTCTCCTTTCCTTTGGAGTAACCTCCAGCTTCCCTGAGCTGGTTCAACACTTTTTCCTCCCAAATACTGCAAAGCCAAGCCCTGCACTTGGACACCACTTTGGCAGGAGCACGACCTATGAGTTTTGTGCCATCATTTCCTCAGAGAAGGCAAAAAACCAGAAGGCAGAACGTGATTTGAGGGTTTGGATCCATATTTATGCTGGGTCTTCAAGTTCCTTAGGACCACGATCATCCTTCCTGCCAGATTTCTGGGTCCAAACCTTCAGCTCTTAGTGTCAGCTTCTAGTATATTGGACTGAAGGTCTTGCTGCAAGATTAAAAAGTAATGGGAAACAATTTTGTTGCAGTCAAGCTATCAAGGGTTGAGTGATGGTAGAAGATGCCTTGAAAGCAGTGTGAATAGTTCCATACAGGTCTAAATATTAAACTGTCAAGGAAAAGGATATAAGAAAGACAACCCCTGAATGCTCTAAGGAGTAATAGGTAAATATTACATTTCAATAAATTCACCTAAAAGAATTCTACCCAATTTAATTCAGACCTTACTTTTGGGTATATGGGGAAATAATTGCTACGAGTCATCAAAAAGGAAAACTTGGGGTTTTTTTTCACCTTTTTTTTTACCTCTGAGTTTTTAAAAGTAACTTGAGAGTTACTTGTGTGGATTTTATCAAGATTACTTTCCTGGATGCTGAACACAAAGGATTAGTGGGTGGGTTTTCAAGGTGGGGTGATGCTCTTGGGGATGCAGGGAGGTGATGATGATTCCCACAGCACAGTGGAGGTGGTTGGGGCTGTGCTGCTGCACCAAAACCATGAGTTTTACCCCAAATCTGGGGTAGCCCTGCCTAATAAATAGCTAGTTACTAAATTGTGCTATCTCCTCTTCCTCTGAGTGGCTGCTGGGGGGGCAAGGAGGCTGAAGTGGAAGAAGAAGGTCTGGGGAGGAGGATGGAGGGATGGGAGCAAGGGGATTTGGGCACCAAGCCCTGCTGCAGGGAAGAGCTTTGTGGTAAGAGCTTCACCTCCCAAACCAGCTCTTCAGGAGCAGGTCCCTGAAGGCTGCAGCTGGGCACTTAAAAACCAGTGAACTGCAGAGTACCTGACCCCAAAGGGCTCCTTCTGACATCAGTTTTAAAAGCAAATCTAATGGATGTCAGGGAAATAAAATACCCCAAGCTGGGCAATGGCTCTGTGGGTCGAAGAGCATCTCCTGGTGCAGTCCCACCAGCCCTACAGAGCTCCAGGGATGGCACACGTTTGGGTGAGGCTCTTTCTTCCCTGGTGGAGGCTTTACCTGATCATTTTTGGGAATGAAAGTGGCTTTTGCTGAATGTTTCACCATCTGAAATGTTCCCCATCTCCTGTGTAAAGCAGCAAACATTCATTCCTGGGCTCTGACCTAATTCCTGCCCATAAATATTCAGTTTCTGCCATGGAGCAGAGATGATAAAGCAGAAGCCCTGATCCAATGACACAGATGTGAAACAGCCTTTAATTGATTTGCTTTTCTCAGACATAATGAAGTCCTACATTGCATTGCAGCCCTTGGCTCACGTTCAGATCTCAAGTCTTTGGTGATAAAGGAGTATTTTGGCTTCAAGGGAGACGGATGGGTTCTTGCAGTAGCTTGCACAGGAGGCAGGGCATTTGATATTGTCTTGGCTGAAAGGAAAGCCACGAGGCACAGCCAAAACTCAGGGTTTTTGATTGCAATGCAGTGCCAAGATGTCACTCCTCCTTCTGTGCATCTTGCTGGAGTTTTCCTTCCCCTTCTGCATCAATTGCTTCCCAGTTGTCAGCTCGGGGTGGGCTCAGCTGCCCATCCTAGCTGTCAAAACTTGAATGGTCTTGCTTAAGCACAGGCTTAAATCTCACATATATATATATAATTTGATTTTATTTTTCCTGGTTAAGGATGGCCTTCAGCACATACCCAAGTGCTTCAGTGTCCAGAGGCCCCAGGGTCCCGTGCTGTGTCTGCAAATCCTGTGCCAGCACACCCAGTCTGTGCTTCTGGGAACAATATCAGGGGTTTAGATGCCTTTGTGCTGCTCATTGTCCTTCAGAACTAAGCAGCACATCTTCCCTGTTGTGTGAAAGGAAAAAAAAAGCAGGTTTGGTAATAGAATGAAGGAGCTGGATTGATGGTTTGAGTGGCAAAACCCAAACCCAGCCCATATTCTTTCCTTTTAGCTGTGACGTGGAGTCCTGCAGGAAGGCAGCTGCTGAGTCTCTATGGGGAGTATTTGGGCCACCTTTGTGAAGAGGCTGAAAATATCCAGGGAGCTTTAGATGTGAAGACTTCTGTAAGGTTTTCATACCTCCTGGTAAAGGAGAAGTGCTTGAAAACCTTCCTTTGCCTTGCTCTTTTTCTGTCTCTTGCATTATTGAATCTCACCTTCGCTCAGTGGAGAACTTCTGTGCTGCAAGGAAATGAAATCTCTGCTGTGTTTTTATTGCTTTCTGCTTAGATAAATAACATGCAGCTGAATTCAGGGGATTGCACATTGGCTTTTACCTTCCCCACGTGCTGCTCTAGGGGAGTGTGGCTCTAACAGGCTGGAGGAGCTCAGAGGTGTTGCAGAAAAATCTTTAAATCTTCACCTTTGGAGGTGAATCCTTCAATAAGTAAACAAAGGTGCTGGGTGTCTGGGGTGAGGAGGACACCAGGAGCTGTCACCTACCTGCATACCACAGCAAAACATGGGGTTTGAGTCACTGGGGTTTTAACAGAGATGCTTTGACTTGCTTTTTGCCTGAGCAAACCCTTTTCTGAAGGAAACAGGGGTTGAATCTCCAGTTCACTGACAGTGGTGATGCCTGGACAGGCAGATATGCAGATTTTGGGTTGCACACAGCCCAAAGAATGGGTCCCTTGCTCTGCAAACCTATCACTAGCTGTGGTATGAAATGATCTGGTAGGACAGTTTCCCTTGCCCCCCAAATGAGGACAATGAGAGAGACAAACATGAGCTGAGCTTCCCAATGTGTTGGCCTTTGGTGATGATGTTCATAGTCACCAAGTCTGGGAGATCTCTGATCCACGGGAGGATGGACAGGAGATCTGGGGAGGCTTTAGCTGGGCTGAAGGAGGGTGCTCACACAGCAGTGTGGAGGGTTGCCCTAAAACTGAGCCTAGAAGAGCTTGATTGAGGTTGTTTGGGTGTTTGGTTGCTCTAAGTGGCTGTGGTCTCTGCCTGCTGGTGGCCAGCTCTGTGAAGGCCACGTGCCCTCTGCAGAGGTCATGGAGGAGACTTGACATGGTGGCTACCAGCAGCAGTGAAGCAGCTTCTCTGCTGTGTCTGAACCAATTCTATTTCTGGATGTCTTTGCCCTGGGGCCCTGCTAGGATCTGAGAGCAGGTTCCAAGGCCAAGGTCTCCCCGTGGTCTCCATTTCCACCTTGTCCTCCTGATGGTTGGCTGCTCACACTCAGGTCCTTTGAAATGTGCTGGGAGGTTGGTTGTTTGAGTTGACTCTTTCATCTCTTGCTGCAGAGGGCTGGTTCATGCTCTTTTGAGACTTCTTCACTGCTTTTAAGCTGCCTGCATACTCCAGATGGGTTGGGCTCTCAAGAAAGTGTGGAAAAGGGTGAGTCTAACTCACTTTTTGTATTCACCAAAGTAAGAATACATCCTTTGGATATATTGTCCTCCAGAACTAAGCAGCACATCCACCCTGTTGTATGAAAGGATAAAACCAGGTTTTTGTAATATAAGGAAGGAGCTGAATCAATGGTTTGAGTAGCAAAACCCAAACCCAGTCCATATTCTTTCCTTTTAATTGTGAAGTAGGGTCCTGCTGGAAGGCAGCTGGTGAGTCTCTGTGGGGAGTATTTGGGCCACCTTTGTTGTTTTCCATTAAGATTTCCTTATTCAGGCTTAATTTCTCTCCAGGGGGAAGCTAGAAGTGCTTTAAGACAGGCAGAAGGCTGCAGAAACCCAAGGAGACCCAGCTCCTGGAAAGAGCTGCTTGCTCAGAAATGTGATGGGGAAGGCTGGGAAGCTGAAAATTTAGGAATTATTTTCCTGGGAAAGGAGATTGCCCTCCCCTGGAGCAGGGATGGCTGTTGCCATCCCAAGAGAGCTTTGTGAGCTCTCTTGCCTCACTCTGGAGGAGTGAAGGAGGAACATGGATGAGAGTGTTACCTGAAGAACCCCACTGAGGTGGGAGAGGGGTCCTGTGGGCTCTGCTCTTCCAGAGAAAGGAAAGAAATCCACTGTCATTGCAGGGGGCACTGAGGTGGCTTCTGGAAGTCCTGTGCAGCCAGTAATTAAACTGTGAGGCTGGAGTGAGAGCTGGCAGTTTTCTAACACAAAAGGTATTTTGACCAAAAACAAACCCCAAGCCTATTCTGGAACTGGTTGCTGGACAGGAATTTTTGTGGTTGCCTAGGAACCGGTGATCAGAGCCTGATTACGTCCAGTGTGAGCTGACAAAAGGGCATTTTCATCAGTGTTATCATTGTTTATGGCCATATGGTCCTACAGCAGCTTCCAAAGGGCCTTCTCTCCAGAGCTGGGGAAAATTTCTGCTTGGATTTTTCTGTAAGCTAAAATACAGGTGGAAAAAGGCAAAGGAACATTGGGAGTTTTTAGGTGGAGATCATCGCATGGGCAAGCACCTGGATTTCATCATAAAGAGGTGTTGGCTTTGCCTCAAGGATCCTCCTAAATTCAGGTCAAAGCAGATATTAAAAAAGAAGAAAATACCAGTAGTTTGAAAAAGGAACTAGATAGCTAATGATATGTATCAAAAATGATGAAACTTAGCTGAGGAGAGACAATTAAGAGCTTGAAATCTGTGGCTATCAAAAGTAAGGACAAAAAAAAACCCCCTTTAAATATCTTGAAACAGAAAAATTGGTGCTAACTGATGGGTTCATCACTGGACGTCGTGGTTCGACCAGCACCACAATACCTGGGCAGGATTTCTTTGTGGCATTGGAGAAGATAAAAATGATCTGCTGTATCTCCTCAATGGGAGAGAAAATCTTTCTAATTCCATCTCTAATCAGCGAAAGAATAGCTGGGAAAGCTCTAATTTGTATTTTAAATAGGCTGCTGTGATGGTCTGGATAACTCCAAGCTAATAATCCAGGGCAAAATAATGGCACGGGTGAAAAGGGGTCCCAGAGATGAAGAATTAAAGGCTGGGAATAAAACGAAGGGGTTGCTGGAACACAGGTCTTGAGAAGAAGTCTGAATCCATGGGCTTAGTTGTGGTTATTAGGGAGCTGGGAGACATCCAAGGTTTTGCCAAGGGTTTGACACAGTTTCCCACAGGGTTTGGATCCAGCCACCCAAGGAGGGATGTGGAAATGCTGGTGGGAGCTGGGGGACCCTTACCCCATGGTGAGAGGACTGTGAGGTTTCAGCAAACACCTCGTCCCTCTGAACCTGGTCATGGTTTCCCAGCTCTGATTCGAGCCCAAAGATGTTTATAAATAGCTAAAGGGTGGGGGTTCAAGAGGAAGGACCCAGACTTTTGTGGTGCCCAGCAACAGGACAATGGGCACTAACTGGAACCCAGGAGGTTCCATCTCAACAGGAGGAGAAACTTCTTTGGTGTGAGGGTGCAGAGCCTGGAGCAGCTGCCCAGAGAGGCTGTGGAGTCTCCTGCTCTGGAGAGATCCCAAACCCTCCTGGCTGTGACCCTGGGCACCCTGCTGTGGGTGAGCTGCTGGAGCAGGGGGGTTGGAGGAGATGATCCCCAGAGGTCCCTTCCAACCTGGCTATTAGTAATAACCCATAAGGAAGCGATGAAGCCCAAGGAAAAGCACAAATTCACCCCAAAACAGGACCTTGCCCCAAGCTATTCATTCTTCTGGTGCTTCTTTCCCTTGAAAGGACACAGTGCTGTGGTGAAGGACAGGCCAGGGGAGGATGAGCACTGGCAGAGCCTCTCCCAGTTGCTAGGTGACTGGTGCCCTCAGGGCATGATCCCCCAAGACCTCCTGCTCCCAGGCTGAGTAATTCATCTTGTCTGCATCCATTGGACAGAAATCCTGCCACTTGGGTCCTGCTGATTGAGTCATTCCCACTGGGAGCAATGGGTTCCATGAGTGGATGGCTCCATGTCAGGAGCCTCTCCCACTGGAGCCACTTTGGCCACTGGAGCAAACCTCTCCTACCAGGCTGGGCTTGGGCCCAGGGAGCATCCCAGTCTTGTGCCACTCCATGGCCCCACGCCAAAGGCTTCCTCTTGGCACACAAGCACAGCAACAAAAGGAAGAGCCTGTTGGCCAGAGCTCTTGGGCTGACAATCAAAGACCTTGTCTGAATTTTTTGGACTGTGCAGAGGGTAGAAAAGCCTTTCATGTCCTGACTGTAGAGATGAGGAGAACAAGATAGAGGGAGGGAGATGAAGGAACCTGTTCCAGGCAGAGCCAGGACTGGGGTGCAGGCATTGACCCCTCTGGGTGTGCAAGTAGAGTGCTTGTGATGTTTTTGTGGCCATAAAGGCTTTTAATTCATTGTTCAGGTTGAAGACAGTTGTAGTGCAAGAGAAGAAGGTTGTTTGGCTTCTCTTCTGTCTGGTTTCACATGTAGGACGTGTCTCAAGGTGACTTCTTCCAAGAGAACAAACAGGAGATATTTTACTCCATGGTAGCCAATGATTTTAATGCTTCTGGAGAAAATATTACAAAGGGAAACTTGTTTTAGTGCCTTTTTCTGGCCACGATGAAAAAAAATGACAAACCATTGTGTTTTCAAGCTGTTCCCCCTCGTTGGTGGCATCAGAATGGTGAAGTGGTGGTTGCAGCCAGAGTGGTGGGATACAGCTCCCAGCACTTGTGGTGCAGTGGCTGGTCATGGGTCATGCTGTGGTAGATGCTGAGCAATGGGTTGTGCCTTGGAGAGTTTGAATTTAAGGCTAAAGGGGAAAGATTGGGAGGATAATGAGGAATTGATGGCAAAATATGAGCCAGTATTTACAGCAGTGGTTCTGGCCGTGCTCATATCCAGCTGGGTTTGGGAAGCTTTTGTGTAGAACGTGGAGTAAACACCTATTAAGAGGTTGGGGAAAGGTTTTTCCAGCAGGATTTTGGTGTTGGAAGAAAAAAACCTGCTGCCTCTGAGCTGGGAAACAGGATCAAGGAGCAGAGTGTGGGCAGCAAAGCGAGGACTGTGCTGTAGCAGGGCTTGGGGGTGAGGGTTCCTATCCCAAAACATCAGGAGGTTTCAGAGCCCTTGGAGAGCTGATCCTGTGCTCTGCACAAAGGGCACAGCCTCACACAGCTAACAAGCTCCAGGGCAAGTCATCTGCCTTTTAATTTGAGGCTTTTCTCCAAGCAGGGGTGGCAAATGATAGGCAAAAATAATCCCTGTCAAGGATCTAATGGTGCCTCATGTTTCTGCAACCTTTCAGATAAACAGGGTGGAACAGCTCGGTGAATTTTGGAAGGAATCTTTGAAAATGTGCAGTGAACATAATGAAGCAAAATTACTCTGTTGTTTTCTCTCAGGAAACAAATATTGCACGAGGAGGCCAAAAGAAAGCAGGCCAGGAAAATACAGCTGTGGGCTCAAAAGGGATCAGTCACGGGGACAGCAGCTGTCCACAGACATGTTTTCACATAAAAAAAGACAAAATGAGGAGCTGTATTTGTGCAGCTGCATCTTAACATCTAAGGATGAAGTCCTCCCAACAGCCCATCTAAATATTTAGCCCCCAAACCACATAAATGCCACATAAAAGAACAACCTTGTGACCTGTAGGTTGCTGAAAGGCAGGAATTTGGAAAGGAGGGGGTGAGTTTGTGGCTGAGAGCTGGGGGAGACTCACTTCACCAGCCAAAAAGTCCCATGGCAGATGCATAATGCCCTTGGAGGGAGGGATCACAACCTGAACCAGAGCAGCAGCTGCTTGGCTGGGCTGGGCAAAGCTGAGATGTCCCTCAGCAGGGCTGGGAGGAATGAGTGGCCCCAGAAGAAATGATCTGGGGCAACTTTATCCCTGTCTGAATCACCTGGTAAAGTCCCAGGTAAATCAGCACAACAGCCTTGCTCTTCTCCAGGGGTAGGTGAGCTCCCAGGGCAGCAAGTGAGAGGTGATGGATGGAGCCAGAGGCATCAGTGGGTACATCCCATGGTCCCTAACTGGGTCTGAGACAATGTGGGTGAGCAATGGGTCTTTGCTGGCTCCTTTTCAGCCCATGCAAAGGTGTTGGCTGGTGTTGGGTGCTGCATTTGCAAAATTTCAAGGGGCTTTCAAGGCTTGGAGCTTCTTATTGCAGGCTCAGGGATGTCCACAGGAGCCTGACCCAACGGGAGGGCTGGCAGTTGTGTGTGGCTGATGTTGCTGAGAGACACACAAGGGCTTATCTGGCCCCTGATGCCCCTGAGGGTGGTGTTGTTCCTTCAGGGTAGTACAGCTGGCTGTGCTTTGTCCCAGACATGGTGCTCTGCCACAGCAGGGAACAGGCTTCATTGGGTACCTGCAGGGAGCTGGACCCTTCTGAAGATGCTGAAGTCCTGAAAGGAGGTTGTAGTGAGGTGGGTGTTGGGTTCTTCTCCCAGGAACGAGGGATAAAACAAGAGGAAACAGCCTCAAGTTGCCCCAGGGGAGGTTGAGGTTGTCCCTGAGGAACAATTTCTTGCCCTGGAGGGTTGCCCAGGGCTGTGCCAGGCTGCCCAGGGCAGTGGTGGAGTCCCCACCCCTGGAGGGGTTTCCAAGCCGTGGAGATGTGGGGTGAGGGACACGGGGCAGTGGGGACCTGGCAGTGCTGGGGGAAGGGTTGGACTCCATGAGCTTAAAGATCTCTTCCAACCCAAACAATTCCATGATTCTTTGCTGCTCAGACCTGGGGAGGGCACAGCCCCTGCTCCTGGCATTGATCTACAGCCTGAGGAGTGACCTGGGAGCTGAGAAACATAATTTAGGCTAAATGGCTTCCTGAAGGCTTTCCTGTACTTTTAAAATATACCCCCAGGTACAGATGGTCTGGAGGTGTGAGGGGACAGAGGGCTGGCTGGTGCCAGACTGCCCCCAAGGTGGAGGCTCAGGGGTGGTGTCATTATGAGCTGGGAGGAAGAGGATGGTGCTGCCAGGCCTGCCTGGAGGGAGGTGGAGAATGCTTCTGTCTGATGATGATGGGCTGCAAACAGATTAGGAGAAGATTGAGACCAGAGAGAAGGAAGAAATTTGTTCTGCTGAGGGTGGTGAGCCCCTGGCCCAGGTTGCCCAGAGAGGTGGTGATGCTCCATCCCTGGAACCATCCCAGGGGAGGTTGTGCCATGTCTTCTTGTGAAGGAGCCAAGAACCCCCCAGCTAATTAGGAAATGCTTTTTTGGTGCTCCTTGAGGACGGCAGCAGCACCTGGTGTTTCTTAGAATGAAAGCAAACCTTTTTCTTTCTTTGTTTCTTCCTTTTTTTCCTAGAAATGAATTTTCAGCCTTGCCATCTGGTTGCCAGAGGTGACACGTTCTGCAGCTGAGGTACCCATGTCACGGGAGGATGCTCTGGAGGACTTGGAGTGTTCTCTTCTTTTGTTTGTTTCCCACAAAGGTTATCGTGTCTCTTGCCCAGGGTTTGGCTCTTACTTTAGCTGGAGCTTTCAAGAAAATGTTAACAGCATAATTTTTTTTTCTGGGAAAAACGCTGCGCAAGAGTGACTGAAACTGGTGGAAAATTTGGGTGAAATTCATCTGGCTTGGAATGAAAAGGAGATAGAAAAGTTTGCTTTGAACTCGTGATCGTTGTTCAGTTTGGATCCTCGTGATGCTTTCAGGGAAATGGTGAACATCAACTCAACTAGATCCTCAGGGGAAGGGAAAGAAAAGGATCGAAAATCTTTTGGAAAAAATATCCATTAGGCAAAACTTTTTAAGCCCAATCCCTTTCCATGCTGGAAATAAAAGCATCCTACAGGCCCTTAAACCAGCAGAGGTTCCTGGTGTCTGTGGAAGGCACCTGGGGTCAGCGTTGAACTTCAGTAGAAGGGGGTGCCTGGGATTTGCAAGGGAAGCAAGGAGGGATGCAGGGGCTGAAACATCTCCTGTGAAACCCATCAGCTCCTACTCTCTGCATACCCACTGGTGAGCACAGCCCCCAGTTCCCAGTTTACACCCAGTATAGCAAATATGCACAGAAACTGGGCTGGGGTAGAGCCACTGGCCAATTTGTTGATCTCCACTTCCATGCTCTCCTGGATGTTTGAGTCTTGGGCCACACCAGGAGTGGGGCAGGGCTGAAAGTGTCAAACTCTTCCCTTGAAATACTGAAGTTTAGTGTTTCTCCTGCAGCTGCTGAAGTTGGGCAACACTTGTGAATGTCGTTGCCTGTTGGGAAGATCTTCTGCATTTCCCATCTCCTGGAGTAGGGGGCTGCCTATCAAGTGTCTCTTCTCCACAGTTTAATTTCTGGTAAAACTACTGATTTGATTTTTAGGACAGAATTAGCACATATCACACGCTCGAGCTGCCAGTTAGGAGCCAGTTGGGCACTGGGACAGGGTCTGACCCTCTTCTAGGAGTCAATGTTTGCTGGGTGAGGGTGCTGCTGCACTGACCAGGCTCTGCCTGCTCTTGGGGGCAGCTGGTGGGTACCACCTGGGGTGGGGATGGGGAGGATGAGGAGGTGGCTGGATATCTGGATGGGGCTGGAGTTAGCTGGAGATGGAAGGTGAGCAGAGGCTTGTGCTCCTCAGCAGCAGGGCTGGAGAAGGATGGTTGGAGCATTTCTGTCTCTCAGGGAACAGTGGCTACAGCGAGGGATTCTGCTGGCATTCAGTGATGACATATCCATTTCTCCTTCTCCTTTTTATCTAATAAACACCATCTCTCTCTCAGGCAGAGATGTTGACTGAAACATTCAGATGCAGAATTCACTCAAGCACTAAAAGCCATAAACAACCTGGAGAGGTGGATCTGCACCACTGCTTACCCTTGATGTGCTCAAGCTTCAAGGGAAGACCATCAGTGTGACTCCCACCAACGGCTGCTGATGCACCCCTTGGAAAAAGAGCAACCATCTCTTCTTGCTTTCAACAGGGTCGTGTTTTTTCTGTGCTACCTGAGCTCTGCAGAGGAGTGCAACAGAAGATGCTGAGCATGAGTCTCCTCTCCCAGCCCAGCTGCCTCCTGCAACGTTCCCTCCAACACCTGCAGACCTGCAAGGGGACACGTGG
>NW_008614643.1:0-6217 GCF_000691845.1 Merops nubicus | reverse complement strand
GACGCGTGGTGTCGGTCAGAGAGCAGGAATGTCAAAGCAAGGTCAGGAAAGTGCAGCTCTGAGGCTTTGGAAGTGCAATGAGAAGGTCAGCTCGAGGAAGGCTCAGACCCTTCCACTGGAGGAATTCTCCTGGTTTCTTCCAAGCCTCCTCGCTCCATCCTAGGTGTGAAAAAGCCCATGTGTAGTCACTGGGATTGAAGAGCTGACTAGAGAGTGAGAACAAAGCCATATGCTGCATGTCATCATTTAGATCCTCCACTTTCTTGAAGCCCCCACTGAGATCACAGTGTTTTTCTCACGAATTTTATGGGAGGAAAATAAAAGCCTAATAGGAAGCAGAAGGAACTCCATGTTTTCTGCTTCAGCATCACCTGCTGGTTCCAAGGGGATTTGCAAAACCCATGGAAGAGTGCAGGAGGTGTGGAACAGCCCATTTTGGTGGCTTTGGGATTTTTCAGGGGATGTGTGGGTGCTGCTGTGTAGTGCCTCACTATCCAAAGGCTTAACTGAAGCCAACAAGGGCAAGGGGGACAGTAATAAGGCAGACTTGTTAAATCATTTAAATTTTACTGTCATACTCAGAGAGTCTCCATGAGGAGGCAATAAAAGGCATCCCTGGGTGAGATTTAACAGCCCCTC
The DNA here is from genome assembly GCF_000691845.1 of Merops nubicus. Lineage (NCBI taxonomy): Eukaryota > Metazoa > Chordata > Aves > Coraciiformes > Meropidae > Merops > Merops nubicus. The sequence continues at coordinate 5,578 of NW_008614643.1, read as the reverse complement.
TTAGTGACTGTGGCACTAAACTGCTTTAGTATCCAGTTAAAGTGAGTAGAAACCATTCCAAGTCTATTGTAAAATCTAATCCATCTTCTCTGAAAGATCAAAGTCTGGAGGAAAGCACAACTCCAAACCTCCAGAAGTATAATTGCCCCTGGAGCAATATGAAAAATCCCATTTTCTTTTCTTTTCTTTTTCCTTTTCCCTTCCCTCAGCCCTCATTCAGATTTTCATGAAGCCAAGTGATGGTGTGAGGTGATGCTCCAACTTGAAAACTTCAACCACACATCAAGGTGGGTAACAGGAAGCGTTCAACATATAAAAAAAGAAGAGAGATGTTGCAAAGTTCTCCTGAAGTGTAGTCAGAAATTAATTCGATGAGATCCTAGAAGGATTGGATGTTTAATGCTGTTTCTAAGTTCTCCATGCAGCTCTGACACTCCAAAACGTGGAGGTTGGGTGCTCAGATGATGAGACCTGAGGAGGGAAGAGGTTTCCTGTCCTACACAGTGTCCTGAACCATCAGGAAATGTACCTTGCTTACTGGATTGAACCTGAGACACTTCTGGGTAGTGGTAAAAACCCCAATTAATGGTAAGAGTTCACAAAAACGTGTGAAATTTCCCACTTCCCTGTGTCACAGCTGTTCCAGCCTTTGAAGCTGCTGAGATCTGAGTGATGTGACACTTGGGCACGTCCGTGGTCTCAGAAAGCTTTAGCACTTGTCGATGCCATCAGGATTTCTCAGCACTCTGGGATGGTTTCCAAGGGAAATTGGATCTGGTTTGTGTTCAGGATGGACTGTCTGGAGCAGAGCAAAGAAAAACGCCTCGAAAGGTTGTGATGGGAGCTGAGCAGGGGATGTGAGGGTGGGAAGGGGACTGGGGAGGTCCTCGTAGCTCTGCTGGTGCTGGTGAGGAAAGCCATCTGGGGTGGGTCCCCTCATCCATCCAGCTCACTGGTGGGATGTTGCTTTCAGCTGATGGTGCCCTCAATTTGGATAGCTCTCATGACTGCAGCTCCTTGGGCATAGAATCCTTTAGGTTGGAAGAGACCTTGAAGATCATCAAGTCCAACCATCAAGCCAACACTACTAAGTCCTCTGCTAAAACAGCATCAGAATCTGTCAGGGTTGGAAGGGACCCCAAGGATGACAACACCCCTTGGCAAAGCTGGGATATTTTCACCTCTTTAGGATGCTCCTTTAACTCACCTCCTGCCTTTTATCCCCAGGCTCCTGGTATCTCTCCCCTTCCACCCCTCTTGTAGATGAGTTTGCAGAGTTTGAAGCACCGTCTGGGGTTCTGCAGGAGGAGCAGGGTGTAAAAAGTCAGTCCTGGTTTCTGTGATGAGTGTAGCTGGCAGATCCTGCCTCTGGCAGCTCAGGCTGCTCTGGGAGATGCTCTGCTGCCTTAGCAGAAGTGAGGGAGGGCACAAGTCTGGAAGAAAGCAGAAGATATGAAGCAAAAGGGTCTTGGGGGAAATCTGGGAGATGTAATGAGAAGTTTGGAAGCTGGAACTGAGCTAGGGCCAGGCCTGGCAGGAGCATCTCCCTGTGCTTGAGGGAGAGGACAAGTTGCCAGCGTGCAGCTGGACCCTGCCAACTACCTGAGGTGGCTTCTGAGACGTGATGGCCACCAAGTGATCCAACCATTTCTGCAGTGGCAGCTCCTCTGTCACAGAAGCCACCTGGGAGTGCAAGCAGGGGCCTCACAGCCCTTCTTCTGCAGAGCCATTTCTCCTGGCCCCCTAACTCGATGGTTAGCCAGCTTGCCAGAGCATCTCATCTTGTTCCTGCCCAGCTCTGGCATCTCCTTGGTCCTGCAGATGTTCATTCTGCCCATGAAAGAGCAGAGGGAGCCATGGCAGGGACCAGAGCTGGGCTGGTGGGTCCTGACCCAGGACCATGCACACACACATGGAAAGGTTTCACTTGGGGTTTCCAATTCTCTTTGTCTTGGGAGATGCCTCCTGGTTGGAAAACACTCAAATCACAGCCTCACATTTGTCCCTCCTGTGTTTCTGAGAGCACAGTAGTGAAAACTGTGGTAGAACATCTATTTCTTAACAACCTTTCACATGATACTTCACGTTCCAAAGAGGAAATCATAGTAGGATGTGTTTCTTTAGGGTCTTTTCAGACAATTTTTCACATTCAAAAGCCTGGCTCAAACCAGGTCTGAAAACCTCTCCCAGTTCTAAAGCCAGCATGGCACCCTTGGTGCAGGAAGCTTGGCCAAGGCTGGAAGAACCCATGGAGAGGAGCTGCCCCAGGAGACAGGATTTCATCCTGCAGTGAGTGCAGGTGATGCCAGTTGGGTGGGAAGGGGCTAAAAGGGCTCTGGTGGTGTGGAGGGTGAATAGCATGTGGGAGCAGATCAGCTTTGATGGGACTAAGGAGCTTGTAGGTAAGGCTTGGGCTTGGGGCAAGGCAGGAGAGCTTCTTGAGGGAGGTTAAGTGGTATTTTTGGAGAGAATTGTACCATTTCTGGAGCCTGGGGTGGTGGATAGCCTCTCTCGTGGTCTCCAGTGGACCTCAATGCACGTGTGCCCGTGGTCCTGTGGGAAGATGTGGCTGGGTGCAGCCGTTGGCCTCTCTGCAGCACAACCTTTGAAGCATTTTCCTGTTCTGTCAAGCCTTCAGGCCCTGTTTTTTGGCTCCTGTGAAGCAGCACAGCTTTGCTGGAACCAGCTTATCCCAGCAGGGCTGTTGCCTCTCAGTCCCACATGAAATTATGGGGAGCTGGAGTGCTGGGATGGTCCTTCTGGCATTGCTCTTTGCATGACATCCTCAGAATGAGCCTGACAGCCACATAAACAGCATATGTGAGGGACCATAACATGTCTCTGCTTGTTGCATATTATTTACATACATATCCCCTACTTAGCTGGTGGCTCTTCCTAGTCAGGGACTTGTTAAACACATGGATTCTTTTCAGGGCATAGTCAAAGCTTGGACAAACTGAGGGGAATATATTTCCCTCTACAGCTGCTTTGAAATTTTAAGCATCTCTTGCTTCTTTTTGCTAGGGGATGGAACAAGGGAAGGCTTCTGAGACTGGGTTTAGGTGAGTTAAAACTGCAAACAAACAAGTTTTTGGCCTCAGCTGCTATTGATCCAAAGAACAGCAAGACCTTGAGATGTTTTTAGTCTTTATGGTGTGCACAGTGGGGGGAGAAGTGAAGCTTGTCTCCCTACGTGTGCCTCTTCTTCTTGGTTGCTGAATTTGTGTGATGATTAGCATCCAAAGACCAAATTTCACCCACCAGCAGTGGCTGGGGTGCAAATTTGGCTGATTAGCCTTTGGCACGTGGTTGGCAGGTGCCCATCATCCCAGGAGTGACAGCTACACGGGTGAACTTCTGCTCTCCAGCCTCTCCAGCCCCTTCCCTATGCCCCTCAGCCTTCCTCCCTCTCCTCTCCAGCCCAGGTGCTCCTTCCAAACAGCCTGGCTAACAGTGCTGAAGGTGACAAAACAGCTCTGACATGCAGAAGTCTTCACCTCCAAAAGGAAAAGCAAAAATAACCCCCAACCTGGGAGCTGTTGCTGTTCTAAAACGCAGGTGGCTGTGAGCTTGTTTTCTGCCCAAACAGCAAAAATTCTCCATGTTTAGGAGCAGTCTCTGTGAAGTTCACCTGGCTGAAATGATGGTTGATGTCTTCAGGGGCTTTTCAACTGGATTGGTTTGAAATAGGGAAGTTTTCTTCCCCTGCAGCTGTCCTGATGGGCTGGGAGTTTGGAGATGGGTTGTAGGTACGTGGGGAGAGCCCAAGGTACCTCTGCCAACAGATCTCCACTAACCAAGCAGAGAACCAGCATGCTTGGGCCCAGTTGTGGTGCTTTATAGTCTAAACCTCCAGAAATCTGCAAAAAAAAAGTCCCAAATGTACACAAAACTCCTTTTTAAGTATTCGCTCAGTTAAACTGTATATTTTCAGTCTGTATTTTATTTTGCAGATGGAAAGAAGGGTGGAGGACAAAGGTATTTGTGCTATGAACGTGGTTTTGACTTGTATGTCAATGCTTTGGGCATTTTAAATGCAGTGTCTATTCATGGTGTGTCACCTGCTGCCTCTACCCATGTCCTGGGCAATCATGCTCTGCAAGAAGGGTTGCACTTTTGGCTTGTGGTTTTTTGGCTTTGTTACCTTGTCTGTGTTGAAACCTTCAAGTGGAAGCATTGATCTGGTTTTTTTCTGAAGGAATAAGCTGGGAGGAGTCCTTTTGGATCATGCAGGTGCAATTTTGGTGGCCCTCCTTCTCAGCCTTGGTGCACAGACCCCAATGGATAGGGAGAAGATTTCTGATAAGGAAGAAAATCGATGAGACTTTTAATCTTAAGGTGACTGTTTGTTCTCCTCTCATCCCAGGGATGTTGAGAAGAGAAGGTAAAACACCATGAGATGCTGTGGAAGGACAGATCTTTTCGTGGTTGAATTAAGATTGGGGTGAAATGATGTGAAACAGCAGGATTGGGGCTGAAAATACAGCATGGACATCTCAGGCTCTTTCCTGTGCAAGAGGACAGGGGTGAACACATCGTCTCTGCTGCACTGAATTAACATCAAATGAGTGTGTGAAGGGCTGAGTGTGTCTATCGGGGTGGGAGCCAGCCAGAGGAGCAGAGCTGAATTTGCAAACACTCTTTTTTTTCCCTGCAGGCTCCTGGGTTGTCCAGCCAGGCTGTCTCCCACTGATTTACTGCTGTCCTTCAGCCTTTGAAAATCAATCCACGAACAACGAAAGTGATGTCTGGTCTAGCATTTATTTCACACTCTCTCAATATTGGATCGACCCAAAAAAGAACCTTCTTCAAATTAGGGCTGTTGTATTTCACACGAGGGCTGTATCTCTGGGTTGTGCTTTTTTTTTTCCCCTTGTTCCCTGGTAGAGCTGGGACCTGTTCTTAGGGAAGCATTCAGGAAGATTATTGTGTATTAATATATGATACCATCACATTCCCTGTAAAGAAGGTGCAACTTCTCTGCTAAATATTCCCAGCTAGCCATTAAAGCAGGATTGGAGTAGAAAGGGCTGGCCCTGAAGGTGTCTGTTGGGCTCCAGCAGCTCTGCACTGGGCTACCTGTGAGCTCTGGAAGAGAAGAACCATTTGCTGCCCAAGAGCCTCTTTTCCTTTTCTCCATCTCCTGGGCAAAACTGATGTGCCCTGAACGGGCTCAGATCCGTGTGTCCCTGCTTCTGTCCCCAACAGACTGCTGGAAGTGGCACCTTCAGGGGACTGCTGCAGATGGCCAAAGCCACCAGACCATGAGGGTCTAATTCTCAACAGCCCTGAGCTGGGATCAAGCTGGGGATGGTCCCCAGAGACCTCTTTTTGGGTTAGTGGCATAGCTGGGGGGCTCTGCAGCACTGAGACCATGGAGGTCGATGTCCCATGGCCAGCTTGGGGACACCAGGGACCTTGTGGGATCCCCCCACCCTGAGGGACTGCCCTGAGCCCTGCAGCTGCTCGGGATGCTCTGCTCTGACTCCCAGCTTGCAGCACAGGTTCTTTCAGGTTCCAAAAAGGACCTTTAGCAAACGCCACTAGAAGAATACGAAGTAAGAACAATTTCCCCCCC
>NW_008614642.1:0-28710 GCF_000691845.1 Merops nubicus | reverse complement strand
TTTGCATGATTGGCAACCATCCCTTTCTTCAACATCTTGCACCTATACAGGTCAATCAGTAATGCAAAAAAAACACCAAATCCAAAATCTCTTTACCTTTGAAAGTTTTATTTTACTTGGCAGTCTTCCAGATTTACATTTCCTGATCTTCTATCAATGATCTTCCAACAAGAATGATTTTGGCAGACTGAATGATAGCAAACAGTGTATGCTGACAATCAGAATTGAAATAATGGACGAGTATTGATACTTAAAGATTGCTCCTTACACTAGCTGAGGTTTGTGCTATAGCACTGAAATCCAGAATCATTGCAGACAGGAAAAGAAAGTAAACACATCGCTACCACATTTTTACTTCACTCTTTCAAGAAATATCAAGATTCTGGATGTGATATTACAGTAATTAAGGAGACATTTTATGGAAGAAAAATCACAGCTATTATGGTGATCAAACCAGATTAAGTACTTTTGTATTCCATGTGCACTTTTTTCTTTTTTTTTAAAGAAAAGCATGCAAAGAGACATGCTGGAAAGTACCCAGTGCCTTGAGTTAGCCATTTAAAGACCATATCCTGAAAGCACTGAGTACTCTTTAAGCTTGAATCACATTAGTGAAGGGAAGCAGATATACTCATGAGCTTTTGATTCAGAATTTGTAATTCAGCTTTTGCTCAAGACTTGATTGGGAAAAACTGTTCCTGGGACTGATCCAGAGAAAGGTTGAGTTTTACAGAGAACCCCATAACTCACATTGACATTTGTATTAATGTCAGTGACGATTTATGGTGTGAGCTTCTCTCAGGATTACGTTTAATGTGAAATCTCAATTCTCATTGGGAGTCCCAAATGCCAATGCCCTTTCACAATACAGTCCACTGATTTCCCAGGATTTGGCCTATTAAAAAGCACCTAAGAAATTATTAAGCTTTATCTCAAAGTGGACATTTTCCTTTTTTACTTCCAATAAGTTATTTGATGATATGAGAAAGAGACCATAAAATCAATACTGCCTCAAGTAGCAGCACTGCACACAAGCAGTAGCAGACACTGCAGGCTGTTAAATGTCATTTCACAGCTCTGCAAAATGCAGTAGGGAATAAGCAGTCCCTTGAATCTGGCAAGCTAAGCACGCATTTGAAAGGCATCACAAGCTTTTTTCTTCCTGCAGCAGCAGTCAGGCCAGTGTCCCTAACCCTAGGCAGATTATCAACTGACAAGTTACTCCTCACTAGCCTCCATAACTAATTCAGTTGGTGATGAGTTTGGTTGGTTTGCACTCATAATCCTGCAGGCTGTTAGACAGCACTGGTAATATGAGACGCAATAAAGCAGCAGTTGCTTTGCTCAAATTATTCCTCATACTTTCCCTTCCAGTGGCTGCCTGACTTTAAAAGAGAGGCCCTGAGGGCACGGAACAAGCCGGATTTCCAATGCCCACATATCACAGCAGTCCCTTATGCAGCCTTCATCCCTCTGTAACTGTTGCTACAAGATCCAGTAAAATGCACAGCTACTTCTGAAATATTTTGGCATATCACTACCTTTACAATGCAGCTTAGATTTTAGACACAGCTTTTAAGCACAGGTTGATTTATAGGCATTTTTTATTTTTTTTTTTTTTTTTCACTGAGAAGAAAGCAACTTGATTCCTTTATTAATCAGTCATTCCAGAGAAGTTGTTTAGACTTAATTAAACACTGTATCAGGGCTTAAGACAGTACTGAAGGACAGTTTTCTAAAAGAAAACTGCAGCTAGGACCTGAAGAATTGGACATAAATTTAATATGTATTTCGATAACTTGAAGGCAAATTAGGTTTCCTTTGCAAATATTGGTTTACAAAATAGGCATGCAAATACTCTAGGGTAAACACTGAGTACATCACACAGAAAGTATGAGTTATGATTATACTTTCTACTATGAAATTAAAAGGGTACATGTGTATCTTTGGTGTGTTCACTGGAACAGTGAGCCTTCTGCCTGCAGACGTCCAGCCACTTGGACATTTTTGTTACATGCTTAAACCACTGGGAAAGCAGAGGGAAGAAAGAATGGCAAGTAAGTGCACAAGGATGAGACAAATGATGCTATGAGCAATACCAATGTGCACCAGGAAAAATGCTTGCAGGATGAAGGAGGTACAGGTTGGCATAACTTCCAGTCCAAAGAAGAGGGTATGCTACAGAAAGCAATGAGTGAAAGCAGAGCTGCAAAGCAAGACATCAATCTGTTATGTGTTGTGTCACAAAGATATCATGTCTATGTTTTACAACATCATGTTTCACCTCTGGATTTGGCCCTCTATGTCTGTGACGATGGAACAGAGGATAATTCTTAGACTGAAAGACCAGGAGGTACATTTCTCTGTGTAAACTGGAGAATAGCTCCAGATTTTGTAATTCCCTCTGCAGCGTCAATAACTTGAGAATAAATTTGACATACAGGACTTTTCACTAACATGAACTTTATGAACCAAAATCTCACTCAAGTCCCTTAAAAAGCCAATTATCCTAGAAGTAGTAACCATATAAATCCTCTTATCACCTAGGTAGCAAAGACCTCCCAAACCAACACATACCAATCTTTTTAAAAAGTTTATTATTGCATGCAGGACTCTCATGTTAGACAGGACCCTAATAATCCCTTCTGTGCCGATGTGCCCTCATATTTTATCACCAAATCTTCTAGGCCAGAACTTATAGCGGTAGCTTTCTGTTACTGTCATTAAACTATGGCCGGGGAAAAAAAAAAAAAAAAAAAAAAGAAAACCACAACACTATAAAATACCAAAGCTGCAACTTGAGCAAGATTTCAATCCAGTACCACACAGGATATTCACAAGAAGTTTCACTAGGAAATGGTTTAAACTGTGCCTAGTAACAGTGCATGAACACAAAATGGTTATAACAGTACTGTATTAAGCAGAGGCAAAGAGTCTACTGAGAATCTGATGTAGAAAGTAACAGGAATATAAGCTAGATACTATTAAGATTAAGAAATTACAGAACAAAACCAGAAGTGAATCTGAAAGAAGGGTAAAGTAGTACAAAGAACAATTATTATTACAAATATTACCTGGAAAAAAAAAAAAAGAAAAAAACAAAGGACAGTATGTTGAATGAAAATAAATTTAAGCAAAGGAGTTGGACTGTAGGTGAGAAAACAGAAAGTCAGCATGACTTGGGAACTTACCTAGAGCCATATCTTGTCAAAGGTTTGTAGGCAACGGTTCCTTTTGTGCATAGTAGGATTTTATTAACCCTGCATGCTGTTTTCTTACTGCACAAATATGTTTAATGAGTCTAGTATGGCTACACAGAGAATAAAATATCTTTCAGTATTAACATCAGATCCAAAACATTCCAATAATCAAATCTGGAGTAATCCATAATAGGAAAGAAACAAATAGCAAAGGAGCACATAGGAGAGAGGAGGATGATAGTAGACTCAAAATAATTTTCAAGGCAAAAGTATTACCTATCAGTGTTTAAGTAAAAGCTAGAAAAATGTTCTGGCTATATTTATTTGTCATGGAGGCACCCATGAAACAAGACAGTGACTGCTATCACAAAGTGGGGATTTATTGCAACCAAAGTTGCTCAGCACTCTTACTGACGAACACAAGTTCAGCTGCCTGTTGGGAATATATCTACTACACAACTAATCTAAGGAAAGATGAGCCAAAATGGGCATACACTCATGCATAAAAAGGGAAACCTCCCACACAAGTGTGCCTAAGTTATCACTCACCTGAAGGGGAGGCGAGGCTCTCTCAATCCATGGAGGTTCGAGCTGTGGAAGTATCCTTGGATGGCGTGTCCACAGGGAGGGTCCAACTGCCAAGACCCAACTCTGCAAAGAACCAGCTCAACAGGTTCTTAGGCAGTGGCCTATTTATACACTAGTCAAGGGTGCACTGTGGCCCTTGTGATATCCTGAGGAGCAAGCCCAGACAAAAAACAACCAGTCCAGACCCTTAGGCACCAGTTGACACAAGTAATGGCCCCTTCAGCCCTGGTTTTGTTTGTCTGTCAGAGGAGAGGGGTTGTACCTGTCACAATATTACAAGAAGAGTAAAAATGTTTTTAAACATTTGAGAAGGCAAGTATCATATGAATATGCCATGAATTAGTCATATGAAGTAAATAAAAATAAAGACTACATTCTTGAAAAGTGAAAACTTCATAGTTCAAGACTTCCATTCTTGAAAATTCTCCAAGTGTTTCTCAATATTACTGACCAACCTCCAGTGTTGTGGAATTTTGTGGCTTTTGTTTTGCTGTTTTTTAAACTTTCCTAAGGAAAATTAAATAAGACACTTTAGAATATAATGAAATTAAGACATTAAGAGAAAGCCTACATAATGGCTCTATCTTACTGCTGAAACACTCACATTTTTAACAACTTCTGTGTAGTGTTAGTATTCACGTTGTTAGCACCTTCTTGAAAATGCTGGGTAATGACACCTGTGGTTCCCAGAGAATTATCTAACCTAGAGTTCAATACTGTGTCCACTCCTGTTTAACATCTTCATTAATGATCTGGATGATGGAACCAAGTGTACCCTCAGCAAGTTTCCAGATGATGAAAAATTGGAAGGAGTGGCTGATACACCAGAGGGTCATGCTGCCATCCAAAATTATGTCAACAGGCTGGAGAAATGGGCTAAATTGAACCTTATTCAATTCAAAAAGGAGAATTGCAAACTCCTGTACCTGGGAAGGAAAAAAATGCATGTGCCAATAAATGCTGGGTGATGACCAGATGAAAAACAACTTTATAAAAAAGAACCTGGGGGTCTTAGTGGACATAAAGTTGAATAAGAGCCATGTCATGGCAAAGAAGGCTAATGGTATCCTGGTCTGCATTAGAAAAAGTATTGCAGTGGGTCAAGGGAGGTGATCTTTCCCCTCCCCCTCTATTAAGTACTGGTGAAGCCACACCTGGAGTACTCTGTCCAGTTCCAGGCTCCCCAGTACCAGGGATATGCGGGCATACTGGAGGGAGTCCAGAGAAGGGCCACAAAGGTGATTAAGGGACTGGAGCATATCTCCTGTGAAGAGACGCTGAGAGCTGGAACTGCTCAGACTAGAGGAGAGAAGGCTTCGAGGGCATCTTAGTAATGCTCGTAGAGAGATAATGTGTATGTATATATAGATATAACCACATGAAGACAGGGTGCAAAGAGGATGGAGCCAGGATCTTTCAAGTGGTGCTCAGTGACAGGACCAGAGGCAGCAATCACAAACTGAAACACAGAAGTTGCTGTCTGAACAGCAGGAAATGCTTTATTACTGTGAGGATGACCCAGCACTGACACAGGTCGCCCAGAGAGGCTGCAGAGCCTCCATCCTTGGAGATATTCAAAAGCCATCTGGACATAGTCCTGGACAACTAGCTCTGAGTGGCCCTGCTTGAGAAGGGGAGGTTGGACAAGCTGACCTCCAGAGGTCACTTCCAGTCTCAACCCCTCTGAGGTTCTGTGGCTCTGTGATTTAGTTATATGTTAAATATTGATATAACAAAAGGCAGGCTCTTACAAATATAATAGGGGAAGTAATTGAAGAGAAAACAGTTTTATAAATAAATATTCAGGGGATGAAATTCCTTACCATGTATTAATTTTAAAAATATGTAATGAAGTGAGATTTATACAATACATAATCTGAAAATAGGTAGAGAACTGTCACATTTACCGCACTAGCTTTTCTAAATTTTAAAGGAATATACTAGTTACAAAAGACTATTATTACCTGAAGAAAATGAGAAAAAAACAGTGCAATATCAATTTTTAAAATGGGGGAAAAAATGTACACATACAACTGGTGTCCCTTACATATAAAATAGCAGAAAACCTAGCAAAAGTACTGTGATAGTTCTAAAATTGCTGGAAGAGAGATCTACCACATGGAAATAAGGATAGAGTGAAGGACAGTGAAGCCTATTCCTTCCACAGCCATAAATGAACTAAAGGGGGAAACACTTCTTGGTATATTTAAAATACTATCAGAAGATTTATAATTCTTTGTTTTGAAGCATTTGATTCTTCTTATGATTTATATTGGCTGCAATGCTTCCATGAGATTTTGCTAGTTTGTTTATAATTTTATGTCTGATTTTAAAGTTTTGGGGCTCTTATCTCCAAATACTTGTTTTAAAGCATCTGCAAACTGATCAGTAATGCACTCTGTCAAACATACTGGGAACTTGTAATTAATATAAAACTTAATTCTAATACAAAAGCTCAATAATTCAGAGACACACTTTCACTACTTTTTGTTGTAGTCAGGTAGCTGAGATCTGTTCTTTTTGTCACCACACCTGAAATATGTTTTCAGATTTGGTAATCTTGTTTGTGTTTCTTTATGCCATCCCTGATGACTTCTTGATATTTCTAGGTTCCATTATGCTTATTCATGAACAGCATTTTCCAGAGATCATCTGTCAGAGTGGGCTGACTGGTGCAAATTATGTCAGATTATTATTGACAAGGCATCTGCTCTACATGGTGGCTACTAATTCCTTAATAGGAATCTGCACAAATCACCTGCAAAATTATTTAAACTTGTTTCTTCTAGTCCTTCTATTTCTACAGGTACATGCCCTGGACCCTAACCTCTCCTGCTCCTCAGTTCAGGGAACACAGGGTACCTCGTTGATGCAGATGGACCTCTGCCCTCTCTTGGCAAAGCTCCACTGCCTTTGCTCTCTGCCTTTGCTGTGCCATTCCTCAACACAGTGACCAGTGTGACTTTGCAGTACATGCCACAGCCCTGTGATGTCAGGATAAAACAGACACTGTGAGCTATGCAGTGGCTCCTGTTAAGGCTGGTGTATCTGTTTTGCCAAGTGATGCACATTTGCAGCATTAATCAAACATTGGGCAGTAAACTCAACCTTCTGGGAAATCATAGAAGAAGGAGCATTTTTTTTCTCATCTTGAACTGTGCATTGTAATATGTTTTTCTCATTTACCACAGAAACTTTAGAACCAGCTGGGAGAATTTTTAAAATGTTTGTCTTGTCAGAGAAAATTTCTTTGGTGAGTTTATAACCATCACTGCACTGGACTATTATAAGCAATATAAGCTTATCTTTGACTGGCACTTGAAAATTGAAGCAATTTTTTTAGATAAAGATCTTTTACCTTTGCAGACTTACTATAAGCAGCACCTTATTTCTCTCTTTTTCTAGATGAAAATGATTTAAATTAAAAACTTGTAAAAACGATACTAAATTTGACTTTTTATTACAGCAAATAAAACAATGTCCATCCATTCTAAGATGCTTTACAGTACAAGGAAAAAAAAAAAATATTCCTGTTTCAGATTTAAATTGTGCTGGTAGTACTGTCCAGCTAGAGATCTAAACCTTCTACTCTGTTCTAAAGGGGAAGAAAAAAAAAAATAACTGTTTCTCAAGGTAGTAAGTTAGCATATTTAGTCCTTTTTCCATTAGCTGATTGATGAAAGGCCTTGCTTGATAGGACACAGACCACAGACATAGCTCGACTATTTGCTAGAGCTGTGTTTCTGCCCAGCATTATCTCTATGGAGAAACAGTGGCACCTAGCCGTCAGACAGGCTAAGCACTCAAAATGCTCCTGGCCAAGATACACTACACATCCTCCAGGGATCACCCAAATTTACACGCTGACATAGTTTAACAGTTCCCAGTTAGTCACAGAAGGGGGGAAAAAAAGGGAAAAAAAAAAAAAAATCTTTACCTGGGAAACACTAATTTTCATAAACATTTAATTTTGATTCTTCATTCTGACCTCTGAGAAAGCTTCACGCTGGTCTGAAAGTTTCAGATGTGTGTTTGGTCTCTGCACTGGAAAAGAACATTAAGAGTAGAAGAAACCCTGGAAATTTAGGCCTGTACCTATCAGAGAACACAGGAAATTAATTCTCTGTGGACATAGAAAAGAACTGGCAATAACACTGTTTTCAGTCTTTATTAATACTTTGTTTTCACAGAGCTTGATTACATACCCTACTATGGCCCACCAGTCCCAGGGATTACTGGGATTAGGGTAAGTACTCTGCACCTCTCCAGTTCTTCTTAGAAAAACTACTACTTGCTCCCCTTCTCAGATCTGTTGTCCTCCTTCTCTGTTCAGTGAGGTCACAGAATTTGCTCATGGAAACTGAATTTCTCTTTGACTAATTGCATTTCTTGACTGAACCAAGCTTGCCAGGCTGTCAAACTCAGGTAGCTAGGATGTTTCAAAACATTTAGGAATGATACATAAATTGTCTTATGAAATACTAACATATTGACACATAGAATTATGATATGTAAATTCTCATGAAATTACAACAGTGCAAGCACTCTTACCTGAGAATAGTCTTGAAAAATTTAAATCTACCCTAGATTGGAAACTAAATAGATTTAATCCCACTCTAGTTTTAGTTTGTGATGGATGCTGAATGGTATATGGAGAATCACACAGAAAATGCCTAGATTTCTATAAAACACAGCTTTGTATGACATATAAAGTTTTCATGACATCTCACATGCTTAGCAATCACACTTAATGGTCACACAACAGTATTCACTGAAGGAGCAGAATTTTGTTAGAGCTATACTGATAATGTATTTCTTTATAGAAGTTGGGATATTCAGAGGAATCAGCTTTATAAAACAGTAAGTTATTTCACAGATCCGTGTTAAAACTAAAGGTTAAATATCATCACATCAGGTAACAGCATTCTAAAACCTGCTTGGTATCATTGCAGCTTATACAAGGCAGAAACTACACACATAAATTTTTGGAGAGGAGGTCAGGGATAGAGGAATATGATAGAGGAATATCTAATAATGACCACTTCAGACAGGCAGATCTGGGGCTTATTTCTCCTCATACAACATTAAATGGAAATCAGCAAAATCAAAATGCAAGAAATGGGTAAAGGGATTGTTTCACCTGAAGAAATATTATTCTGAGGGCTACAACACTTTACACAGATGGTGGGGGAAGACCTTTTGCTTCAAAGCATCAACCAGCTACTAGATAAGAGGATTTAAGAAGATATTTCCCCATGAGCGATTATTTGGAGAATTCTAATACTTTCAGCTGAACACTCTGGTTCCAGACACTGCTCAAACAGGACACCGCATCTCAGGTTTGACACAGTATAGCAGTTCCTACATGCCTAAAATTCCTGTTTAGTCAGTGCAAATTAGATCTAATTGAATGCTCCTGTCAGGCTTACAAAACAAGAGCAAAGATTAAAGTCTGAGTTAGATGGAACATTGTTACTAGTAGTTCAGTTGCTGTAAAGATGAGGTATGTACAAGCTCAAAACAAAATTATGCAGGACAGTGAGGCTTCTTTTGTCTTAGAAAAACACATACAGCTCCAGTGGTCACTGTAGGCACCATTATAGAATTCTGTGAAATTGTTTATCAGTGCAGCTCCAACTACAAAAATCATACCAATGCCTCTATAATAATCCATGTAGTTTTCAAATTAAATTCAGTACCTATTTGTACTATTTATAGATTTAGCTATGCATACAGAATTTAACGAGTTCCTCTACAAACTAGCCCATCACTTCAAGCCACTAGTAACGAGACCCCTGAATGAATAAATACGATCATACCAAGAAGACTGAGATATGTCATGTCAACACCTGCAAAAATTCTACCTATATCACACAGAGAATGAGGTAATGCTTGAAATACAAACTCTCATAAGTTACTTACGTGGAATACAAAACTCCTTCCATTTATTACCAAGCTTAAAAAAATTCAGATCTAAAGAATATATTCTGCCTGCCTTCCTTTAAGACTGGCTCATATAGTTATAGCAGTTAACATGAATATAAGCATACTGTGGGCAAGGGATTCTTGTGTTACTTAATATTCATTATTGGAGTATTGCAATTAACGATTCTTACTCATTATTTGTACCATGATATACCTCTAAGTCTTACTGTTGGTCATTAAACCAGGCACTGTACAATTAAACTACAAGACAACTTCTTCCCCAAAGCATTGAAATGCTGGGGTCTGAGCCCCAAGCCCCGAATTAAGGTTGACATCCGGGTGATCCCCACAGCCCTTCATAAAGAGGTGGTGAGTTTGCCTTATAGCTTCCCCCCAGGGTGCAGCCGGCCCTGCAGGGAGAGCCAGAAGGGAAATGAGCCCCAGGGGTCCTGCATTGAGTTGACAAAGGTCAGGTGTCTGCTTGGGGATAAAAGCTGGGACCACTGGCAGGGAGTCAGGAGTGTCTGTCTGTGGAGTGCACTCCACAGAGCTTCCTGGTTCAGGGCAGACCTCCTGACTCTCCCTGGAGCTGGGCCCTGGTCTGTTTAGACTTTTTGAACGCGGGCTGATTGGGTGAGAGTCACCATGTGGGCACCTTTCTCTTACGTGTTCAGCTTGCTTGTCTGGCTGTTTCCCATGCCAACTGTGGGCAACCTCGGGTCTCTGTACCACCTGTTTTTGGCCAAGTTACGTCCTTTGTGAGATCGTTGGGGGTGGTGTCAATTATGTACCAGCTGATTGATCTGTTTGCACCCCCAGCAGTCATTCATGCAATGTCCTTCTTGTCTACAATACAGTCTGTGTATTGGTTCATCTTCCTGCTGGTGGTATCATTTTTGTTGGGCCTGGTCATTGGCAAAACAAGCATTTACTGTTGAAGACTGAAATGAGAAAAAAGTTAACCTTAACTTCAATATGTATCCCCAAAGCATCTCTAGATCTTATACAAAAAGAAGAAACAAAAACAACAACAAAAAAAAATGGAATTTGTTTTGTAACTATCAAAGCAATGAACATTTGTTTGTTTAAGAAATATAAAAGAGCTTCCAACATAGTTCTGAACTGGCTACGACATGGTCTCTCTTCTCAGTTTATATCAGTTGAGTTTTCCTACCTCTAAAGCTGGGAAACTGTCACTCCTACTTACTTTATCAAAAGTGGGAAGCCTATATTTGACTCGTATTACCCTTTCTGAAGCATTTTGACAGGTTTGTGCAAATATCAATGTGTAGAAAAAAATAAGCATTCATTGTTTTCTTTTTTAAAAAATCAACTTCTATGTGAATACCTTCACTTAAATACAAGTGAAGGTACAAGATTTTCTACAAAAAGCAGATGTGAAAGATAAAGAGCTTTATTTATTTATTTTCCATCTATCTTAGAGATGTCTTAGGGTCCACTTATAGAAATACAAGCCTGGAAGTTAAAGGTAATGAAAGAATAAATACCCAAAAATCAGTAACATGCATACTGAAAAAATTTCTCTAAGCAACTAACAAACATGGCTATAGATATGTATATGCAACAGCTCCATTACAGGTATTGTGATTTTCCAGTGCAGAGTATTTAACAAGGAGAGCAGACTGCTGCCACATTTCCATTTTCTCCTAGTGCTCTTTTATCAGCTGTTGCAGGTATTTTTTTTTCATGTTCCCTGGACAACATTCCTTTTTTCCTAGTTAGAGAACCAGCTTTAAACCTGAAGACATTAAAGCATTGGAAGGAAAAGGAAATGGTATGAAAATGTCTTCTAAAATCCTTTAAATTTCAGTTCCAAGCTTAGATGTAGCTTTTCCATATTTAATCAAAAGCATTCAGGTGTGTGCTCTCAAAGAATTTAGCAGAGAATTGCATGTCTACTATCAGCAAGTTGCAGTCCTTCAAAGTGCTTTGTTCATTGACCTTAGCAAATCAAAGTGCTAAGGAATTGAGGATTCTGATTGAAGCAGGTTCTGACTTCTTGAAGCACAGTCTGATTTCTCAAAGTATGTAAAACCAGCTTTTGCCAACTGCAAGGTAGTGAGCACTGTTACTCTCCACTATTTCTGAATTTTCTTTCTTTTTTTCGAATATAATTGAATATAATCACTTGAAAGGATATTACTAGAGGAGGTATCACAGAGTAACTTTTGTAAGTAAACAGCATTATCTTGCCATAACTTGCTGAGTATTAGTAAAAAATCAATAGACTATTATAGTGTAGAAAATACAGAGAAAATATGAAGTAGATATGGAGAGTGATATGTTGGAATAGTTTATTTTGAAACAATAAAGGAAACAGTATTAAGAAGATCATGATCACAAGATAATATCAGTTAAATTATATAATATCAGCTTTTTATTTTGTATGATTCTTTTATTACAAAGTGAAACATACAAGCTCTGGTAGAAAAATACCCTCCAATTAAAATGTTTTTAGGTGTAATTCCATTTTTCTGAAAGCATGCCTGTATATTGTAAGGACTCAGTTGAGGTCAGCAGATATGACACATGCCTTTCTGGGACAACAGTTGGAGGCCAGATAGGATAAGACTTTAGCAGCTTGGGGCCAGGCATCTTAAATGTCACTACTCATCTATATTGGGTCAATTGATTCAAAGCTTAAGTCAGATATCAAATAATTGAGAATAATTACCAGATGAAGTTTCTCAATCAGGTAATAAGGAAGCAATTCTATGTACATAAATGAATAACAAGCCATTATAGAGAGGGTTATAATTAAAGATGTTACTGCATCAAGTTAGAAAGTCTAATTAGGAGTCTAAAATTATTTCCTGATAAATGTGAGTTCCATTCCATCACCAATTAGTCTAAAATTTTCAGTTAAGCCACCTCTGTTGATCTGTAAACCTGTAACTGAAGACTCTTATGAGCAAATTTTGAGTTTTAAGCAATAAGAAGCAGCACATCTTCATTATTGCATCGAAGGACTTGAGGATAAATCTTCATAGGAGAAGTGCGAGCCAATATGTGGTACAGTCTGTCAAAAACTCTGTAACAGGCACCTGAATGAGACTAAGGGGCTTGGATGATAACACACAATTTTACGTAAGGTAAGTGCAAATCACAGAAGAAATTGCACATCCCTGAAGACCTCTGTATCAAGTGAGAGAGAGAACTATTTTTAATTACTTATTTCTATTGCAATCCAGTACCAGATCTAACGAATTGCGTGGAATGGAATAATAAAGATGTTGCAGATAAAATGTAAATTCAATGTAAAACTTTATGTTCTGGGTGACTGGAGAAAGTTGACTTACAGTACCAGGAGAATTTTTTTATTACATCATCAAGTCAGAAATTAATTCAAGCAAAGACAATGCAGATTAAATAAAAACAATGCAGACACAGCCCGTTATATTTCCCCAGAGTTACCTGAGGGGTTTCATCCATGAATTCAAAGGTACTGCTTCCAAGCAACTGCAGTTGAATATTTGATCCTTCTAAGTTTGGGAATATTATGTTCTGTTTTTCATTTAAGCTCTCCAAAAGATAGCCCCTTTACAGGGACCAGAGACCTGCATAGCAAATACTTATTCTGTTGAAGGAATTAAGGTACCACATACCTTTGTTTCTAAAGGCAAAGGGAAGCCCAGGCAGTGGGTTTGAAGTGAAACCAGGATTCCACTCTTCTGCTGTAGGACAGGCCTGGAATTGACATGGAAAGCCAGGGTTGCCCAGTGACTTGAAAACTCTGCTGGAGTTTTCATTTTTTCGTTTACCAAAAGTTCTGCCAGCAGCTATAACTGCACTAACAGCTTTCTTGGGAGAACATATACTACAGCTGCCGCATGCACTCCAGTCTATCAGGAATAATCTGGTATCTTCTGTTATTCTAGAGCTCAAACAAGATTATCATGCACTTTTTTGGACTTAAGCCTTTCAATTTGCTTTGGATGCAACAATTATTTTTACTTATTCTGAACATTTTTCTTTAATTCTATTCTACAATATATAAAACAGGAGATGCACAGAAGAATTAAGATTTATTCCAGCCTTGTTTCTGAAAACTGTCTAATATTAAAAATCTTGGTCACCTCAATTCACCACTCTTACATAGGACAGGGAGAAAATATAGCAGACCACACAATGCAGAAAGTCTTGTCATCAGAAAGTAAGCTCTAGAAAGGTATTCAATTAAAGAGTTTGATAAATACCAGGAGTGAGCATATCTAATTATATATTTGCAGAGAAAAAGCAGAAATGGAAAGTGTACAAAGACACACATGACAGTAGAGAGTATTGGCCTAAACCAAATCCTTATAGCTGGACATAAGAAGTTACAGCAAACATTTAAATGTCAGTACTTCGTGGATATTAACGAAAATCAGAAATTCTGGCAGTTCAGACTACATTAGCAAATTATTTTTACTGTGTAGTAGGGGGTAGGCAGGGTATATCTTACTAAGATTTTGTACGTTTACTGCACTACTTGAACAGTATGATCTTATATATCTGCTAGCTGGAATCCAACTAAATTGCAGAATGAGCCCAAGGTAAATACCATCCAATTAAGATTAAAACATTATTTTACAAACATTAACATTACATTCATGCTTTGAACTTACTCATAGTCAACAGAGTGTAAGCACCTCTTGCAGAATAAGAGATCTTTGCACCAAGCAAGCTTGTGCTTATTATGTCTTGTTAGCCAGAGTTTACACACCGGCTCATTCAGCTTCCTCTGCTGCCTACATGTGCCCACACACTAACTTGAGGCAACACCCAGTGATTTTACCAGAAGTTCTGATCATGCAGAAAAGGAAGGAGAAGTTGGCTTGAATAGTATCTTAATCCTCAAAGTCAAGTGAAGTGGTAGCCTCACCCATATATGCATGTCTTCATGCACAGCCTGTATAAACAAGCCTACACCATCCACCTTTGGAGTTTCTACAAAAGAATGGACTGTGTGTGCTGTGGGCACTCCAGGCAAGAAAGATCCAACTCAGCCATAAGCACACTATGTGGAGTAGTACTGAGCTTTCTGCTGAGCTTTCTGCATGTAGGTACAGCTAGCCCAGCAGCACAGACACTCAGTGGTTATATACATACTGACAATGCTGTACTGCATCTGGCTGGGATGGAGTTAGTTTTCCTTATAGCAGCCCATATAGTGCTGTGCTTTGTGTTTGTATCTAGCAGATGTGGAGAACACATTAGTGTTTTGGCTACTGCTGAGCAGTGCTCACACAGCATCAAGGCTATCACTCCAATACCCCCTCAAAGACCAGTAGGCTGGAGGTGGACAAGCTAAGGGGATATGAAGGGGTTGGAGGGGACAGTGTATTAATTATTAAGGTATTTGTCTTCTAAAGCAACCCCTATCATGTACTGAAGCCCTGCTTCCTGGGAAATGACCACACATCACCTGCTTAGGAGACGTAAAAAAGTGTCCCTATTCATATAGAAGCTTGACAGGATGCTTCTTACCTCTGTTTCAGATAATGCTGTATAAGGAAAATGCCACTCTTTAGAAGCAAACTTTTGTCTCTAGACAATTAACCGTTCTGCCTCCCACTGATGCAGGCCTAACACACTCAGTATTTAGCTACATTCTGCAGGCACTGGAAAGGATGCATAAGACATGAGGTTGCCTAGGGTAGACTTCTACTGTTTTAGAACTACTTGTATTGGTACTCCCATTTAACGCCAGCAGAAAGAAACAGACATTTAAGACATGATAAATCTGATCATAAACATAGGATTAGATGAATCACATCTTAAGTTACCTTTCCTTCAATAGACTATAAGGGAAATGTAAACAACTAGCTCTCACACAGGCAATGGAGTTACAGAATACATCATTTACTCAAGTGAATCCTACCTCTGATACCAAATACAACTTTTAAACTGTTAGAGTGGAAACATTGATGGTGACAGCTCTAAAGAAGCCCAGTGTTGATTTAAAAGGATGAATAAAACAAACCGTAATACCTCTGAAGCAGCTGCTGCTTTCCCTTTGGCTACAGGATATATTATTTTCTGTTGTATTTTAAGGACACTAAGTATCTATATATGACACACTGAAGTAAAACTGTTTGGAGATATTACATTCTATTGGGTTGCTAATATGTCTTTTAAAAATACCCTAAATATATTTACAGGCTAGAGAGTAACAGTTTGTCAAGTAATTCCTGCTTCTGAAGTCTTTAATATGGTACATACATTCGGTAGGATTTCTTTTTCCCCAGGGAAAAAGCAGTGGCACTCCTGATTACATCACACCAGAAAAATTGCCTCTCCAGCTTCTTGGCTGCATCAAACAAATGAAACTACTGTACATTATGTAAACACTTGTAAAAATGTCACTGGATATTAAACAAGTTTTGTCAACCTCTTGAGGAAAATTTCTGCCGGTATTTCTCAACATAAAGTATTAGGACTGGCTGGAGAATCACAACTCTTACAACTTACAAAGTCTGATTTCTTCCTGCACTGGCATGAACTGAATTAAATGAAATAGCGTAGAAAAAAGTCACTTGGGGGGACAAGTATCTACTCAGCTCTCTCTCCCTACAAGTATTCCACTCCCTGCAAGAGCCAGCCACACTACACCAAAATCCTCCTTTGCCAGACAGTGACACGAAAGGAAAGGATTTGACGTATCAGTGAATTGCATCAGAAAGGAGTGTCTGAGCCAGCCCAACAGAGCACATCTCTTGAAAGTAGCAGAGCATTCAATACAGACATAGAAGTCAGAAATTCTTATACCTTCAGTCCATAACCTTATATTCAGGTTATTCATCTATGATCTTTTCTCAGTCAACAGAACTATTTACAATGCCCTCACCATCCACATGAATCACTTACCAGTTCTGCTCTTTAACTGGACAGCAGAAAAGAACTAATAATTTTTAATTCCTTTCAGAGCTTTGGATGTCAGAGATGGGAGAGGAGAAGAAAAGATATTTTGTAGTGTTGTTTTTACAGACCCCAGCTATTATAATGAACTAGTGTGCAGTTCAGGCACTAGCAGAGGGTAGAAAAAGCTTGTTCTAGCTTTGCCAGAGGAGAAAATAGACTATGGAATAAAGTCCCCTATTGTTACAATGGTTTGGACCATGTAACTTAATCCTTGTACCTATGTTTTCCTACATATGAAGTACAGCTAATAATCCTTACCTATTTTCAGCTAATGGTGGATCTGGGTAGTAATGATCCCTAAATAATCGGAAACTCTGTTAAGTACATATTTTAAAGAGTTGTTTGGGTTTTTTTAAAGTAGCTTTAGCTATTCTTAGTATAATTGTTTTTAAAATTGAAGTTGCTATCTCTTTGGAATTTCATAATTTCTCCCATAAACCAAGCATCTAAACATTCAGGACACTCCAAAGACCTATGAATTGTCTCCATACAAACTAATGCTGCTGTCCAGGCTAATTTAAATTATGCCTTTTTCCTCTTAGGAAAACTTCTGAAATTAGAATCTTGTCAGTTGATTGGCAATTGGCATTAAGCCAGGATATAATTCTCTTGTATGCGCCATTAAACCTCACAGTGAGGATTAATTAGTACTGCAAAAGCACTTTGAAAATGAAATGTGCTGTATACTAAATAATTATTATTTTTATTATTATAACATTGTAAGAAAATTAGCAAGTGGCTAAGAGACAGTTTACAAGACCTCCCACTGAAAATTACATTGAGGCCTATTTCTGAGAGATCAACCAAATAAAAAATTACCCACCTCAATATATATCTAAATCTATTTCTGTAATGTGTCATACAGGACCAGCACTGGCAGTACAGACTCGGGTACAGAGTGATCTGTGAAGAAAAAGAAATTTGCAAAGTCATTTACAAGGTATTGTTATGAAAGACTGTTTCCCTTTTATCTGCTGTAGCCATATATAGGCATCTATGGGAAAACATAATTCGTGGACGTCCATGGAAAATAAGCTGCAGAATTCACTTTGATTAGTCACTTGACTTCAATAACTAGATCAAGAACTGACTACCAATACATCCTTTACAATAACTAGCATAACATGTACCCAGCTTTCACAGGTTTTATACAAACCCCAAATTTCTCTTCACACTGGTGAAAAGCATAATTTTCCCATGTTTCTAGACCGCACCTGTGTCCTCAAAGGCTAAATGACTTGTATTAGATTTTCCCAAACAATCTGAACTGGTTTATAACCACCTTAATTATCCAGAATAGTACTTACTGTGTTCTTAGATGAATATGCAAAGCTGCTGACAGCCTTACAAGCATTAAAATTAAAAAAAAATAAAAATGAAATAAAGTCCTCTTTTCCTTCAGTGTAAACTGAAATTTGGCTAGCTTAATTGTATATTGTAAACTAATCATAAACACCATCCCCTGATGATGTGACCTCTCTTTTTGGAGATTGCAATCCAACTATACATGTAAAGCATCTTGGTTAAGCACCTACAAATAGGTGAGGTGACATAAATGCCGAGCATCAATGAAGATACCCATGTACAAATGAACTCATTCGCAAATCAGAGCTATGGTATTAGCCTCTCTACAAAAGCAGAAATGCATAATCTCATAATTCATGCTCAGCTATCACTTAAAGACTTGCTTCATTATTGTGGAAGCTAGGGATCACCTTTTCTGGAACTGAAAATGGAGGCTTTGGATGAGAATCATGAGAAAACTTTTGTCTACATTCCTTCTGCTAATCGTTTCCTTGTTTCCCTGCTTATCAAAAGAAAAGGTAGGAGGCTATAAATCTGCAAAATCTAGTATAATAAATGGTAGTGAGCTGTGAATAAATCTAGAGAGTTAGACACGATAGAATCCTGCATGCAGGAAAAACTCAGGTTTGAGGCTCCGATTCAAACTGATATAGTCACATAATGTTTTTATTTTTATTCCTCCAGCTGTGTGGCTCTGCTCAAAAAAAGCTGCAGAATAGCCTAATCTGTCTTTCCACTGCATAATCTAAACTCTAGGTACAGCAAGGACTGGTGTTTTCTCATTAAATGGGTTTGCAAAAAGACATGTTCTACTTAGGCTTTTGGGTTGACTTCTTGTTTTTAACAGGCAGGATGCTTTCTAAGGTCTATATTGTAAATTAGTGGGAGCAGCAATGCAGTTATTTTTAGACACTATTAGTTCCCTGGTTAAACAGGAGGAGTTGCATGTTCAAGAGAAAGAAGAAGTCTGTGGTGAAAGACAGATGGGAAGCACATTCAGCACATTGTATGGAAGAAAATATGGGGTGCTATCTATCAAAGGTCACACAAAATGCAGCTCTGGATCTATGACAGTACATGAAATTCATTAGTGGTAATGTATAGTCATGAAGCATGGAAAGATCAAATGGAGTGTCATTTATACATTATTTAATTTAGTTTTGAGGACTAGCAGGCAGACTGCTACTCTTTAGAGACACGTGCTACTAGTCCAGGTTAAATCTTGGTGAAAAATGTGCACAAACTCTGGCTTATACCTTTCCTGCCCTTGAAAGCTTCTTGAGAAACAAAAACATTACTCATCACTGACTTTGAGGTCAACAGAGTGGTTATACACACTTGCTATAACCACAAGAGAATTTTTAGAATAATTTGAGTAGGGGGAAAAAAAAAAAAAAAAGCTTTAGTTGGTCATTAATATGTTCATTTCCTCCGTATTGTCAGTGATAATTAAACTAACCATTCCAAAAAGAAGATCTCTAACCTTGCCCATCACCTCCCTCCTCATAAATTGCTTGTTACAGGTAATTTCTATCAAAGTTTTATGTAATATTTAGCCTACATATTTCCTCTATAGTTTTAAAACATTTCTTCAATACTCATTTGCTAATGGGAATAATTGATCCTTGTCTTCTCTGAGCATTCTTCCATGCTTTTATGACAGCTGTGTTTCTTCCCTGGTTATTTATTAATTTGAGGTTCAAAGAGCATAACTAGTAGAATATCCTGACAGGGAACATTAAGTCAAACACTGTGGAAATCCTGATTAAAAACTCAGTACTGCAAGGTGCTGCATGATTTCTACAATTGGAAAAATTCTCTCAGTTCTCTTTCCAGGAGTCTGGAAATATTTGGAAATGTTCTGTAGTGAAGACATTTTTGTTAATATTTGGAAATTTTTGATATATCAGTTCTGCATCAGGGATATTTTTCTGGTTAACACCAAATATTTCTAGAAAATTTAAGGGCACCTTACAAAATATGAGCAACAGATTCGTAGAGATGACTGATACTTGTAATGGTCGATATCAATAATAATGAAATAAAAATAAAACTTCCTTGTC
Organism: Merops nubicus; assembly: GCF_000691845.1. Taxonomy (NCBI): domain Eukaryota; kingdom Metazoa; phylum Chordata; class Aves; order Coraciiformes; family Meropidae; genus Merops; species Merops nubicus. Next base: position 8,705 of record NW_008614642.1, on the reverse strand, counting down.
CTTTTTTAAGCTAGGTAAATCTTTTGTTTATGAATTTTTTCAAGAAAGATATTTCCAAAGAAAATGGTTGTGAAAACATTAAATCTGGTAAAAATAAGTCATGGCAAGTTGTGTAACAAGCACTTTCATTAATCACAGTTTTAAGAAGTGCTAAAAAAATTGAATTTCAAAAAATAAGCAAAAAATTCTATTTTGGAATTCTAAAAGATTCATGAAAAAATTAATATTGTATTCATATTTTAAGAATAATGTTGAAGCAGTTTGATAATTATCTGTAAAAATCTTTCAGAATATCAAAAAAAACCCACATTTTTCAGTGTCTTTTTAGAAAGAAGAGGCTGTCAGCTAGATACATTTCATATTACTATGTACAGAACCACACATCACCTCTACAATGAGGTACTCCAAGAGCATTTAAGGTTTCTAAAATTGCATAAAAATCTTAGTACATACCACCCCTGTGTCATATAGACACCTTCACAAATCAGTCTCCAAGCCTCTGTTCAAAAGCAGCCTAACCTCTGACATCATTTGTATTTTAGCTCATGTTCTAGACCAATGAATCATTCTGCATCTATATTAAATTTTACAAGAGTTACCAAATAGTTGGAGCACATTAACTCAGCCTTTTTCCGTGTACTTGTACATGTGCTGCAATTGAGGCAATTCATTACCTATTCCTATTAACATGAGCAGTTCATTTGTTTGGGGCTGGTGTAAAAGATCCCAGCAAAAGATCCCACTGTGTCTCAATATATGAGGGGGACTACATCAGCCATGTGTGTTAATTACAAGTGGAAGGGAAGTTAGCATGTTAACATGTGAACACAAGCAATCACCACACTCACTAAAACCATTTCTTAAAATCTGTCCCAAAAAGCAGGAAGTTATCAGAGAACCACAGAATCATTTGTGTTGTAAGGGAGCTCTGAAGGCGCTCTAGTCCAATCCCTACTCAAAGTAGTACTAACTTTGACAGTTATCCTCCAAAAAGGCACGTGAAAAAAACAGAGAAGCTTTGTAAAATGAATGAACCCATTGTATTTTATCCCAAGTACACGAGGCTAGGGGACAAACCTAAAAAATTCTATCACTCTACTTCTTGACAGTGTATTGGCCGAAAGGGAGTGCTGGAGTCAACCCAGTCTACCCAAAGCAACACAATTCCTTCAACTGGACTTCCTTCACCATGAAACTCATTCAAGATAATTTTCCCTTCAATATAGTATAAAATACTTGAAACTTATAAAATTACTTTGAAAAATTGTGTTTAAATGCTACCAGTACTTTAAAGAATGGTGATACTATCCATATTCTTGTAGTCTAATGGCTTTTTAAGCCTGTTACCACAGCCCTGGCATACACTTTGGAGCTAGGATCTAACACAAGGATTTCAGTCAAGAATATAAGATGACAGTTTATGATGTAAAAGAGCTTCAAACAAGTTTGGCCTGGATCTTCTCTCTTTACATCAGGCAGATAAATGAGACACGTTACATGGTAACCCAATTACTGAAGGTCTTTACAATTTTAGAATTATAGTGGAGACCTCCACAAGATGGTTTAAACAGCCTGAATTGCTCTTTGCCTCTCCACAGACAAACAAACTTCAAAAACAGGTGACCAGTCTAATGATGATTGCACAGCAATAGCCAAAAAACAGTGCCATTATTACAGATGTAATCCTCCCCTGGTGTCCTACCATCACTGGAAGCTCTGGTCACAACAACCAAGGAACCCTTCCAGTAACTAGAAACCCTACAAAGCCTATTCCCAACATAGACAAACTCCACCAGCCTTTATGCTGGGACCTGATATTAATGCTGGACACCTGCTGGTGATCTCCCAATTGGTTCCCACCCAAGATTGACGAGGCCTTTGGTGAAAACCTGTAAGGAAGGTCTTTCCTGCCTGGTTGTGGATATCATCTATATGTCAACCTTCATTCAGGGGTGGGGGTTTAGATCCCAGCATTTCAGGCCTGTATGTCATTCACTAAATTTTTATGGCTTTTAACTCCAAGTTATTGTTATTAGAAAAAAAAAACAAGCTAATTTATAATGCTGAAAATGTAATAGGCATTAACTTAAAGATTTCCCAAAAATATATAAGAAAATCACTATGAATTTAAAACATCCCCCAGAAGAGTACATACTTCCTTCACAATTTGATATGTTTTCTTATTTTCCAAACATTTCAGCTTCACTAGGACTCTATGTATCTTTCTTTCAGTGAGCTCCCTGAGCAGTCTCCAGGATCATCACCATGTCATGATAGTAATGCCAAGAGAATGATTGCCCTTGCTTTGACTGCAGACCATCCCAGACTGTGACTGCAGAATCATATTTACACTCTCCCCTACACAACTATCAAGCTTCACCGTGTAAACCTGTTTCAACTGCAGCTGACAGAGCACATTTCCTAATGGACTTATGTAGCTAAATTACCAGAGAGAAAGAGAGAAACTTCAAATCTTCCACAGCAGTTTCACTTCCCTGCCTGAATTTTCCTTCCTGAATGAAATAGGGCAGCTGGAAGCAGGAAATAAAACAGTGGTAAGCCAGTGCAAAGAAATGACTGATTAGAATCCTTATGTATGTAAGGAATCAAAGAGCCCATTGTGTACCCCAAGCTTCCCCTACACATTTAGCTTTTGCTGTTAGATATTGCATTCAAAATGCATCCTAGACACTGACAGAGAACCTTGGCTTGATCTTTAATGGGGGGGGGGGCTAAAATTAGGACAGCTGGATTGATTTACATCAGGTAAAAAAAATGTTATTTTTCTATTTTAAGTAATCTGTGATGTACTCCCTGTATTGCAATGGTACTGTGGTATGTATGCTTTAGTGTGGAGTACTGCCATGAATAACTACCAGAGTAATTTCATAAGATATAAATTATTAGTAACCCCAGGCTACAATAATTCATGAATTCCAAAGCCTTTTAATTTAATATGCATATTTTATGTATCTGAGGATGAAAAGCATCCTTTTTTGGCTGACTCTGTTTTGACTTACACCCTTAGGACCATGACTGAGAAATGTTTTTTCATACAGAGAGGGAGGGAGATCATCACTGAATGATGTAAATATTGTATATATTGACATGCAGAAGAGAGATTGTTTCTTTTCACATATTATAAATGCTTCTCAGTGCACAGCTTTAGATATTTGAGATAAAAAAGAAAAATTACTAATTGAAAGGCTGTGGTTATGACAGTTTGAGATACAATGTTTATACAAAATGATTATCACTAAGCACAAGTGGTACATAATTGCCTTCATAATTTCACTGTATGCTACAGCTAACATATGCCTAAAAATAATGTCTTCAAATCAGACTGTGATTGTATATGATACAGATGTCATGAAAAATGTCCCATTTATACCAGATAAATTCATCAGTGGTCATTCAGATCACAACAAAATTATTTGGCTATAATTACCATTTAAGAGGAAACAGAGCTTTCTGCCGTGAGAAGATTTCTACTCTAAGCCAGTATTTAGTATGCATTTTTTAAACTTTTTAGAAATATTTTTTCTACATCTGAAAATTTTTCAGTGTTCTATTTAAAATAAAAAAATAAATCAGCAATTCTACAACAAATATCACCCAACTTCTCTAAACCAAAGACCTGGAAAAGAATGAGGGTTTTCTCTAGACAAAACATAAATTGCATTTCATTTCAAAATGTTAGTTTAAAGTGAAAATTTTGTAAAATTTTTACTTCAGATTTCCTTCTCTATACGTTAACATTTTGCAGGCTTCCTATCGATATCTATGAGAGAAAGAGCTAAAAGCAATTTGGGGATCTTCCCTGAAGAGCAGGTAAGTACTGTCACACTAGGCAGAGGCCATAGAACTAACTGAGGATGCCAACCTATGATGCTTGGCAGGTTGAGCTTCAGTCAAAGGTTACTAGCCCCAGCTCACCTTTTCAGCTACTATCCAGCTGTACAGCAAAAGGAAACAGAGACTGTGAATGAAAGCTTGTAAATGAGAATTCAGAATACAAATAGAGAGATGGTATCTGTGGACTGCAATGCTAGGAACCACAAGATGCTTATTGTGCAGCCACCACAATAGCAACAGCAGGCCCTACTAAAAGGTGGAGAAAACCACTTGGGATAGTCACCTTTTGACTGTAAAGAGCAACAAGAAGAGTGGCAGCATCAACAGAAACCAGGGATATTACATTAATATATTCCTTCTCGTTAGGTAATTTATTCTATTATACCTCTAGCCAACTACACTGGTGTGGTGGGTTAACCCTGGCTAACATTCCTCCCACCATGGGATGGGGGGGGCAGAAGCTTGGGGGGAACATAACCATGTTAGCTCATGATAAGTCTTACTGTTGTGAGTCTGAATGTCACAACAGAAAGGCAGCAGAAAACAGAGAACTTAAATCTTTCCCTGACAGAGACTCCACAGCACAAATAGTACTGTTCCTTTTGTTCATTCTTCATTCACACACATTTCCTCTTTTTTATTATTTTACTTAGTTCTGCCAAGAACTAAGATCCACTTCAGGAATATATACTGGCTGTAAAAACATTTGTATGTGGATATCAAAACATAGAAAACTAAGCCTTAAGAGTGCATTTGTGTATACATAGGGACACTGTGGCCATCTCTGGTCAGTGTAGAAGAGAAAAGTTCATTAGCATGCACAACAGCCGCAGTATGGCTTGAGAATTTAGAATGGATGCACTAACAGAACAGTTTCACCAGAAGAAAAGGTTCAGTAGAAGACATTTGTGCTTATGGAACAGTCTTTGCCAACCCTAAGGTCTGAAACAGACCCTCCAGAGCTGGAAGAACAAAACTGTTACATTTTCAGGTAAAGAGATGAAAACTAGAGCTACAAGCTGGACACACAGGCTGTATCTGCTCTTGAAAATTAAGCACATCTGAGATCATGGGGCTAGGGACAACGCACGGTCTGACTCAGCATCACTGAATTTGCAGCCTCTAAAACAGAGTGGCTGCATACTGTTGGGGAATTTATTGTAACCCCTGAGGCGAATTAAACACATTTGTGCTTACATATATATAAAAAACCAATGCACTGCATGTCCTTATGTACAATTACACAGGAACCAATCCTGTGATCAATCAGCATCAGGTGCCTCAGCCAGGCCTAGAGTTCATCCCTCAGTGCCAGCGCTGCTGCCCAAAGGTTGCCTTCCAGCAGCTGCATTCCAGGACTGCCACAAGATAATGCTGTGGCAATTTCTTAAGTCATCACCAGAAGTAGCTTCACTACCTCAGAGACAAGTCCTTCTGTCTTTGGCATCCCTGCTTCCAGCCAGTTTAATTCCTTCTGCAGCTAGGCTTTCTTGACGTCCATGCTAGATCATTCCTTAGTCACAAATTATCATTGCTGAGCAGTTACAGTTTGAATTTCCCCTTCAATGCAAACTGCCAAATGCTAATGGTTCTGCCTCTATATCAATTCCCAAACTACATGCAGGAATGGGTACTGGTTGGCAAAGCCTGAAACCGCGGTCTGTGACTCCTCTACCAACTGATCAAGCTCAACTGTCCAAGTACTTCCCCTAACACTGCTGAAGTTACTGGTACAGGTATAGACAGAGGGAAGATAAATATCACCTGATCAGTAGTTACAATGATCCTCTTTTCCTCTCAACCAGCCTAAAATAATTCTTTTCCAAAGCCTTCTGTACTGTCAGTGTTTTCTTCCCTGCCCACCTCTAGAATGTGGAAGGGAAGTCACCAAGACACCACAGATTTCATGTGCAAGAAACTGCCCTGCAGCAGCTTCAGGATTCTTTGTTCCTCACATCTTTCCATTCTACATCCCTTTTTTCTTTTCCACCTCCTGTCAAAAGAAAATGAACCCACAAAAAGAGTCAAAAGCTGAGACACTCTGACAGAATAACAACATATTCAACAAGAGCTGTTCAACACACATCACTGTCGGAACTGCAGGATAAGATGGAGGTGAGAAAAGGAGTACAGGTTGACCAAGGAAATGCAGGAACCCCAGAGACATACCTCAAATGTGGGCTGAGTTCTTCCCAGTTCTTCCAATTCTTCCTCAGCACCCAAGAAATGCTCTGTATAATTCCAACAATTTCTTCTCAGTTTTCAGATGTGACATGGATTTTCTTTTTCCAATGTTCAGGGCTGTATTTTCGTAACAGATTTTCACCAGGATTTATGACTTCTGTGAGAGCAATAAAAGTGTTTTTCCTTTCAGAAGTAATAAAGGTATTATTCCATGAGATATGTATGTTCTTCTTGTGAAAGTGGATTAATAACTGGTTTTATGGTTACTGCTTTTAAACTTTGCAGTCACAAGTACACTATGTTGATAATTTCCTCTCACCTGTACACCTATGGATTATAACAGCTTTAGTCATCACAGCCAGTCATCACAAATAAAAAGAAAAAAGGAACATTATCTGCCAGGTTCTGTCAAAACAAAATTATTGGTTGTAAAACATCTTCCAATAATTTCATTCTTTATCACAATAATAGCAAATGTATCATGCCAATGTCCTACATCCTGTTAAAATAGAAATGGATGATATAACTCATAAAGTGCAAAAAGCAACATTTGAGGCTTCAAGGTTTAAATCTATATAATATTAATTCAGATATAAGCACACATAAAAATATCCTGGTATTCTGCAGTTTCTCAAATCCTTAACTCTCTGGATTAAGGATTGTGTCTAATGGCATACTGATGCTGATGGAGGCCTCCAGGCACTCCCAAAATGTAAATAAAATCATAATTAAAATTATGATGGTAATGACTTTCTCTTTTTAAATAAACAGCTGAAATGAGTTAGATTCTTTACCTGACAAAAAATAACATTTCATTTGATGCAATGTTATGTATGATCAGTGCCCAGGATTCTGGTGGGTCTGGTGGTAGAAAAGAAGTCTTTATTTTTTAAGCTATTTCAAATATCATAAATGCAATATAAGCATAAATCCCAAGAGAAATCTAAAAGCTGTGGTGGCTACTTTTACTGAAATCACCAGGGCTTGTTCAGTACAGTTCAAAAGCCCCAATTCAACTAATGCTACTGCCAGACTACTGTAGTATATAGTAAGCCCAGGATTAGACTAGAAAACCCTAGATCTTAGCAAAAAATACATTGATAAGGGGGAAAGCACAAATGTAGTACTTTACTCAGTGTTGTGACATTCTTTAGCAGGGAACCAGCCACACAAAGCTGGATAAATAGCAAGACACAACCCTGACTGTCAAGCAGTCCCATTTAGCCCAAACAGCATATACAACTAGTGCAAAGAGAAGACAATCACTCTGAGTGTCAACAAGAACCTTGACAAGCTCACTGCAGTAAAAATCTGTGCAAGGAGGACAGGCTGCTTTATACCATAGCACTGTGTAAGACAAAAATACTTCCTGCAAGTACCAACCTCCCAAGACTTGGTCTGCAATGCAGCAGTATCACATAATCAGCTGGCTTTTCAGTGCAAGCACACAAAATCTGAGGCATGAACTTATTATACAATAAATACAATCTACATCAGAAACAAGCTTTGACCCGGAGTGGATTTGCTCACACATAACAATGGAATAAAGTCCAACTGGAGTTTTTCCTAGTGTGGAACTTATAACATCTCTTTCTGATACCAATAAATTTAAGGTCCTGCTGCATTCTTGCTCTTAGCAGCAAAGTCTCTCCAAAAGGTTTTCTCTCTGACCACCAAAATTTGTAGGAATTTAGTGGTTTTGAACCATACTATCCAATTTACATTAAATTAGCTATTAAGGAAGCAGAGGGACAAATATCGAGACAGTATGACCCTATACATTTTGTTTCCATAGAAAATTAGGTTAACAAGTATAATAATCCTTATGAGTTTGCTTTTTTATATAAATAGTTGTATTTTCCTCGGGTATATATTTCCACTGTTTAATACAAACCATTGTCTTATCTACACAGCACGAGCTGTTGTCAGGATGTTTAAAAGGGAAGAGTAAAAGCTGAGCTGCTATGCAATGGATAAATTATATTTCAAATACATTTATGTATATTGATTTTGCCTTTAGAATAGAAAAAAAATTTAGGAGGGTATGTTTATTAATTTTAATTTGGAAATAAGAAAAATAGCTCATGATTCCCTCCCCCTGTAAAACTAAAGTATAAGAACAAATTTCTGAGATATATTGGTTTATATGACAAATTCTTCTACCAGCCACCTACATAGGAAATCTTATTAAAGCCTCCTAACAAAGGCTAACATACAGACTTAATAGGTTAGTAAACTTTACAGGGCAAAACCATTAAAAAAATTACAAGACAGATATATTTTTATATTATTTCTCTATAACACAGTTAACCATATATCATCTGTCTTGACCGCCTGGTTAAAAATCTGCATTCAACTCACCATACATAATAAAACTAAACACATGAAAAGCTCTCAAATTAAAAAGCTTATGTTCTTTCTAAGCTGGACGAGTTCAATTACAAATATCAACTATATTAAGATAAAATATAAAGAATTCCCTTTTCCTCAAATAATACACGTCTTTCAAAACCAAATGGTGTATATTGTAAATGTAAACATATAACTACTCACAGTAATAATGCTGCCCTAAAATCTTACAGGAGTTGGATCAAGACAGTCATCATTCATAAAGGTATAGCTGCACGTATCGCAACTTCAAAACTGTGGTGGTTTAAACCACTTTT
>NW_008614641.1:0-5489 GCF_000691845.1 Merops nubicus | reverse complement strand
CTAAAACATTCTATAATTCTATGATTCAAAGAATAATCACCCTAAAGAAGAAATAATAGTGATCATCTATTATATGTTATTACTATGTTGTCCTAAGCAAGTAAGCACTGACTGGATAAAAAGAACTTCTGTATTAGTCCCCCAAAATCATTGCATTTACAGATCTTGTTAAAGCAAACAAATTACTGCTAATTCTTGGCACAAATGATCCTCTCTATTATGGGTCCAATCTCTTTACATTTCTTTTATTATGAGTTGTTTATACAAAAATTAAAGAATCAAGAACCCAAGGCTATGAAATAAATTAATCAATAATATTTCAAATGCTAGTAGATAAAAAAGCAAAATAAAAAGCCTCCGACAATCTTTTCAGCTTTTTCATTTGTTGTAATTAATTGCTCACCACAAGAAAATCAGGACCCATCATTTTTATCATTACTACTTAACATATATTTAGTACTTTATACCTCACTTCACCATAGCAATGTGGCACTTCCTGAGCTAGAAACTGACAATGCACTTAAGGATAGACAGTTCTAAATGGAGACCACTTCACCTAAGAGAGAGTTAATCACATGCTCATGTGAATGACATATAGAGCCCAAAGTGTATTAGGAACTCAGAAAATTCATCAGTTTACTTTTCTTTGTCCCATATATTTCTTCCCAAAATAGTAACTGCTCTAGCTATGTTTTTGATCAAAGCCAGTGAGCAAGCATATGTGGAAACAGTGATTCTTAGAATAAAGGGTGGGTTACTTTAAAACATTACCTCAAATATTCTTAATCTTCTCTAATCGGCCATGTAAATCTCACTTCATTTTAGATGCCGTTTCACGTGATGAATAACTGGAGGTTTAAATTTCTTCTCTGAATCTTGCAGTATTTTTAATTAGTGCAAAACGCTTATAAAAATTAAGCAGAATATTTTCCAGAGTAAATTATTACTTATCATCCATCAGTTGATAAACCCATCAAAAAGTGTTTTCAGAGAAGTGTGCAGTATATAGTAACTTGGGTAACGTTTGCACTAGGCACACTATCATGAGAAAGTAATCAGACAGAAATCACAAATTTCAGTGCTACTATTCCCAAAGCAACTGCAACAGATCCAAGATAAATAATAGATACTTCAGGATCTCTAATCTTAAGTAAGTCATTATCTTATTTATATGTAGCGCTCTATATCTCTATAACCTGTACCTTCTTTTATTTATGTCTCACCCATGTTCATAATGTGCTAACAATATTGCTGTGGGAATCACAATTTCATTCATAAGTTTCTGAATTATGGTGTTTAAGTTCTCAACACATCCCATGTCAAATGCTGCATTAACATATTATTTGCACAAAAATCTCTTTCTCTTAAAAACTATGGTGAGTAATTGCACATAAAGTAGAAAAGCCATTTATGACTCTTTTAAGTGTGTGCAATACTAAAATACTAAAAATGAGATAATCCAGCAAAGTAAAAAAAGAAAAAGCTTGCTTGATTGCAAATTGATACAAATTCACAGAGTCATTTCTTTCAAAGTGCAATGTGAGATTCAAATGTGAAAATATGCATCCAACTGACATTCTGTGAAATGCTTTCTGAAAGGGCTACAAACTGAAATAAGCATGATGTATTTCAGTCAAAAGAATAACCTTTCCAGAAAGTTATAAGAGCTTGAAAATTGATATTTGGAAATATGTCCTGAACCATAACAATAGATTAGCTCATCTGAAGTTTCTGAGGATTTTTTTTTAAGATCAAAGGCTACAAGGAAAAAACACATTTGGAGTATAATTTTTTATTGGGAAATGAATGAAAGAAGCAGACAAAAATTCTAAAAAATTCTAAAGTAGCTTTTGGGAAGTTATCTGAAACAGTTTAGAGGTTCAAACAAGTTTCAAACTTCTTGCAAAAATATTTCAGAATTAATAGAAAATATTTCTTTCCAACAAGCAAATTCTTTTCTTCACTTTGTTGATCTTCTCAGAGCTGTTAGTTCAGATTAAAAAAGTCCCGAAGTGTATCCTAAAAGACAATTACAAAGCCAAGTGCAGGATCATGCACTTCAGTCACAACAACCCCAGGCAACGCTTCGGGCTTGGGGAGGAGTGGCTGGAAAGATGCCTGGGGGTGTTGGTGGACAGCCGACTGAAGATGAGCCAGCAGTGTGCCCAGGTGGCCAAGAAGGCCAATGGCATCCTGGCCTGGATCACAAATGGTGTGACCAGCAGGAGCAGGGAGGTGATTGTGCCCCTGGACTCAGCACTCATGAGACCACACCTTGAGTCCTGTGTCCAGTTTTGGGCACCACAGGATAAGAAGGACATGGAGGTGCTGGAGCAGGTCTAGAGAAGGGCAAGGAGGCTGGTGAGAGGGCTGGAAAACATGCCTTATGAGGACTGGCTGAGGGAACTGGGGTGGTTTAGCCTGGTGAAGAGGAAACTGAGGAAATCTCATTGCTCTCTACAACTACCTAAAAGGAGGTTGTAGTGAGGTAGGTGTTGATCTCTTCTCCCAAATTACTAGCGACAGGACAAGAGGAAATGGTCTCAAGTTGCACCAGAGGAGGTTTCAATTGGCTATTAGGAAGAACTTCTTCCCTGAGAGAGTGGTTAGGCACTGGAACAGGCTGCCCAGGGAGGTGGTAGAGTCATCATCCCTGGAGGCGTTCAAAACAATGAGTATATGTAGCACTTGAGGCTGTGGTGTAGTGGTTAGGGAAATGCTGGGGTGAAGGTTGGACTTGATGATCCTAGATATCCTTTCCAACCATAGTGATTCTGTGATTCTAAGACTGGCTTCAAGTTTATGTCAAATGTATGTAGTTTTCTTTACAGATCTGATCTTAGCTTTAGAACTCTGCAAATGCACATCTCATACTACAAACCTCCTTTATTGTAAGGAAGCTCTGCACTGAAACCTTCAAGATTCAAAACAAGTGTCAGCCTGTTATCACCTTTCCCACTATTTTTGCACACATGCCTGATTATCTTTGCAGACCTGCATTTTACTTCTTACCAGCTAGAAACACAGATGGGAACTCTGAAAACAAATGCTTTTAAGAAAGCAAGAATAAGCAAGCCCATAGGCTCCTCATGTGAACATCATTATACTATAGACTTTCCAAAAAATTATTTCCCCTTGCAGAATTGTAGGTAACCCCATCATAGCACCTTATGTTCCACAGACATTAGGCATGGTGTTCTTTCTCTCACAACCTTTTGAAATAGTACTTTTCAAAGAAAACACTCCAGTTGCATCACTCTTAAATGCGAGATGAACCTTCTTGATTTCTCACTAAGAAGTTGCTAACTTTATTGACAGAACAAATGTCAGGATAGTTTCATGTGGGGGGATAAAAAAGAAAGATACTATAGTTTCCTGGATCCTCCTTCTTGCTCTTTTTGAAGACTGGGGTGACACTGGCTTTCCTCCAGTCCTCAGGCATCTCTCCTGTTTGCCATGATTTAGCAAAAATGATTGAGAGGGGTAGAGTGACAACATCAGCCATTTCTCTCAATACTCTTGGGTGCATCTCATCAGGGCCCACGGATTTATGTATATTCAATTTTCTTAACTGATCACTAACCTAATCTCCATTGACTAGCAGAGAGTCTTTCCCCTTCCAGGCTTTTTCCCTGCAGCCAGGGTCTGGAGTTCTTGAGGGCTGGTCTCAGGGTTAAAGACCGAAGCAAAGGTGACATTCAGCAGCTCTGCCTTCTCTGCATCCTCAGTTACCAGGGCTGCCACCTCACTCAGCAGTAGGCCCACACTTCGCCTATTGTTCCCTTTACTGCTGATATATTTGAAAAAGCCCTTTTTGTTCTCTTTTACTTCCTTTGCTAGTTTTAGTTCTAAGAGGGTTTTGGCCTTTCTTATTGCCTTTCTACATGTCCTGACAGCTTCCCCATATTGCTCCCAAGTGACAAGTCCCTTCTTACATGAGCTGTACACTTCTTTCTTCCATGAAATTTCCTTCAGAAGCTCCCTGCTTATCCATGCAGGTCTCTTAGCACGTCTACCCAATTTTTAACTCAAGGTAACACACCTATCCTGGGCTTGGAGGAAGTGGTATTTAAAAATTGACCAATTTTCTTGGGCTCCTTTACCCTCTAGAGTCTTAGCCCATGGGATTACTGCAAGTAGATCCTTGAAGAGTGCAAAGTTAGCCCTGTGGAAGTCCAGTTGTAATCCTACTTATTGCCCTGCTTCTACATTGTAAAATACTAAACTCCACCTTGTCATGGTCACTGTTGCCAAGGCTGTTTCCAACTTTAATGTCTCCAATCAGTCCTTTTCTATTCATTAATACAAGGTCCAGCAGTGCACCTCTTCTTGTTGGTTCAAATTGGTTCATGATTACAAAACGAAATGTATTTATGTCCTTGCTTAAAGGGAAGTATGTGCATAAACACTGATGAACTGATAATTTTATGATTCCTTATCATCTAGAATAGTTGCTCTTCCAGAGTGCAAGATTCTTATGTAACTCCCATTTGTTTCACTACGAGTCTTTTTTATTAGCTTCAAAAAAAAATGGGAAATAATTTGGTGTTTGTATGCAGAGTTAGATGCTGCTACTTCCCTCACCACCTGACATTCAACATGTGCAGGAACAGTGTTCTTAATGAGGAGTTACAGTGGAGGGGAAGATGAGGCTAAAACCCATTACCTTCCTTGTTAAATCCGTGCCTGTGATTTTATGAAAGGACTTAAATAAACTGTAATGCAACAGTATCCAGTCCTCACAGTTATTTGCTCAACAGTCAGTGACAAGTTCAGATGATGTAATGCTTCTAGTGTGTATATTGTTATTTAAGTGAGTTGTTAATTAACACCATGATAAAAGTGGGAACTGGTTAGGGGATTACCACCAGGTGCCCCTGTCTTCAACATTAACTTGGAGAAGGGGCAAGAAGCCACCTCTGTAAGAGCTGACTCTGCTTGCAATGCAGTTAGGTGGCTTGTTTACATAGTGGAGGGGGGTGTCAGTGTCTCTTCACAGCAAGTGGAGCTCCCAGGATGGTGGGCAGGATGATCAGTCTCTGTCCTGGCAGTTACTATGTGATTGGGGTTGGACTGATCACCTGGGTCCTTCCTTCTCCCACGGCATGGTTCCAGAGTCAGCTCGCTCCCTTCTTCACACGATGTGCTCTGAGTAAATAGATTGGGCAATTCATTACTCCAGTGGTGGGCCACCCTGGGTCTCTTGTGTATGATCTAAGACCAGAGGGAGGGATCTGGGTCATGTTCTGCCTGTTTATGATAATATCCTTCCTAGTCAGGCAAGTGATCAGCAGAAGAATAAGGCAGACTTTCAAAGGGAGCATCTTGTGTTACTCTTCCAAAGTTTCATGTTGATATGTTGGTAGAGGTGTTCTAAGACAGTGCACATGCAGTTGGTACTGATTAGTATGTTTGTTGGTTACATGGATGTACAACACTCTTCAGCACATTTAGGTTTTGCCAGACTAAGTTGTTTTTTTTTTTTTTTT
>NW_008614640.1:1762-9285 GCF_000691845.1 Merops nubicus | reverse complement strand
AGCTGAGGACAGGGTGACCCTGAGGGCGAGCTGGGTCTAAATACAGCCTAGGGCAGCAGCTGGGCCTACAGCCAGGCTGTAAATATGGATCGGAGCTGCAGATCTGAGCTAAATGCAGGTGACACCAACAGACCAGCCTGGGCCAACAGTCTGGGGTGAAATGTGGCCTGGGCCAGCAGCGCAGGGGGATCAGCCAGGTGGAAATGCAGATCAGGTCCAAATACAGACTAAGCGAATGCCTCCCACCCACAGATCCAGCCTAAATACAGACCAGGACTAAGTACAGGCTGTGATGCTGTTTCTTTCCCCGCCTGTCCCCACAGCAGAGCTCCTGGGACCAGCCCCCCACCCTGCACTAAATTCTGGCTCCCAGCACAGGGCTGAGCATGGGGCTGCGTCTCCACAGCCGCTCCTTCAGCTGGACACCCAGTTCCCCCAGTTCCCCCAGTGCTCATCCTCTGCAGGAGCACAGCTCCGTGGGGATCCCTGCTGGGACAGCACACTCCGGGTGGGATCGGGGCTCCCCAGGGGGTGGGAGCTGGTGTGGAGGTGGGCAGGTGCCAGTCTCCAGCTGGAACCCGCACTCCTCACGCTGTAGCTGAACCTCCTGTGTGAAGTGTGGCCAGTGCCAGAGGTTCTGATATGAGTCAGGCTCAGGAAAAAATCATGGGAACTTAAAAAAGCCTCCCATTACTCCAGGAGCTAACTGATATCTGCATTCTGAGTGTAGGAACACCCAGCTTCACAGAATCGTAGAATCATTAAGGTTGGAAAAGATGTCTAAGATCATCCAGTCCAACCAACACTCCCATGACCACTAAACCATGTCCTGAAGTACCATGTCCACATGGTTTTTGAACCCCTCCAGGGCTGGGGACTCCAGCACCTCCCTGGGCAGCCTGGGCCAATCTCTCACCACTCTGGCAGTCAAAAAATTCTGCCTGATATCCAGTTGAAACCTCCCCTGGGGCAACTTCAGCCCATTTCTCTCGTCATGTTGCTGGTTGCTTAGGAGAAGAGACCAACTCCCACCTCACTCCAACCTTCTCTCAGGGAGCTGTGGAGAGCAAGGTCTCCCCTCATCCTCCTCTTCTTCAGACTAGGCAATCCCATGTCCCTCAGCCACTCCTCACAAGACTGAGTCACATGCTTGGACTTTTTGGTGGTTTTTTTTTTTTTCCTCTAACCATAAATGCCAGATATAAAAATAGGTGAGATTTGTATTCACCTGACTGCAGGGGCTGGGGCTTGAGGGGAACATGGAACATTGTGGGATTGCCACAACATCTGACCTGCTGATGGTGCAGCAGAGGGGTCCCTGTCCCCTGACATGAGCCAACTGAGTGTTCAGCACCTAATTTTGATTTTACCCACCCACGTAGGACCCTTCAGTGGTTTTAACTGTGACTGAGGCTGCAGATCAAACAAAATTGGCTGCCCTGGCCTTAGACCTGAGACTTGATATGACGTATGGTGACAAAATGTGGAAAAATAACCACGTGTAGACAAGAGGCTTCGTAAGAAATAGGTCTCCTTCCAGGCACAACAAGCCCACAGTGAGGAAAAATGTTATCCTGATAAATGAGACTCAGCTAGGAGAAAGTGAATCAGCCTCTGGGATGTATTTATGCTGTAAGGTGATTATCTCAGCTCCCATCATTAACGTGCTAACAGCAGACTCTGCCAACAGGCGTGGGGCAACGCTGGAGATGTCTGTGCCTTCATTCCTCAGGAGACATCTGCCTGGCAATGAGATTAGTTGTGGAGAGCAAGCACTGAAACTCCTCTGGGCTGGTCCCACCAAAAAGAGGCCGTGGTGCTTGTGCTCACCTCGGTGGGGTCAGGACTGAATCTGCAAGTGCAGGACAGGCAAACTCCTTCCACGGGTGATCCCAGGGCTTCTGTCTGGCATCTGCTCCCCTTGCTGCTAAACCACTGGATAAACAGCAGTGGGTTTATTTTCTGGCACAGAAGCTGTTAGAAGGGAAGCAGGCAGCAGCAGGCACAGAGGGGAGAGCTGCTTGTGCCTCCCTGCAAACTGTTGATGCATCAAGAAGGAAGATCCAGCAGCAGCAGCAAGTCCTCGAGAAGACAAGGAGGAGCTTGAAGAGCTCTTTAGGGATTCCCAAATCCCCTGGGTCCTCTCAGGGGCAGTCACAATTCCCTCCAGCCTCCCACTGAGCAGTGAGACCCACAGCCCCCCACATCCAGGCAGGGAATCACAGGAACTAGCCAGGAGGAGGACACAGGGAAGACACTCCCCTCTGCAAGTCCCCCCCTCGTTGCCTGCACCCCAAAACCATGAGCTGGGACTAGCTGAAGGGAGGTGGTCATGCCCAAAGGACGGGTTGTTTTCTGCACCTCTCTCTCAAACACGTCTCTGCAGCACATGGCTGAAGTCCTGTGCTAACAGAAGAGTTGTGCCCAGCCAAGCACGGGTTCCCACCCTGCTTCTTACTGGTACTTACTGGTTCTGCTCCCCCAGGAGCTTTTTTCCCCCCTCTGGCTTCTTCACAAATATCATTATTGCTGGAAACACCTCCACAGAGGTCATAGCCCTGGGCTCTAGTTCTGGAAGAAACCCAAAGTTGTCTGATAATGAAAAACAGAACAGTTGAGTATTTTCATGATTTCCCAGGTCTGTGATTGCTGATTCTTGGTGCTGCTTCTTTCCCTGATCTTTAAAAAGACCTTCCTGTCATCCTTACAGCTCACCCAGGGCTGAGTTACAGCCAGCAAGTGATGAGCAACTCACTCCTTAGCAACTCACTCTTGTATCTGCCTCATCCACAAACGTGTGTGGGCAGCTCCCGCTGCCTTGAAGATCCCCAACAGCTTCTGAGAGTGGAAAAAGCAGAGTAAAGTGAGGGAAGCAGAGCCTGATGGCCCTGGTTGAGTTTCAGCCTTGTTCCATTTCTCAGCCGTGCACCACAAGGTGTCTCCAGCAGTACAGGCATTGCTGCAGGCTGGGGAGCTTCCACCTCAGCATCTTCTGGGCTGGAGCACAAGCCCAGTCGTGTCCTTCCTCTCAGCAACCCCCAGCTCTACAGTTTTACTAAGAATCAGGTGTCCACCCTTCATTAGCTGAGATACTTAATTACCAACAGCAATTTCCATGAGGGTGAGCTGACACCAAGCTTTTCCTTGATTTCCCTTTTCATTTCCCTGTGTTTTACACTTTCCTCCTTCTTTTTTTTTTTTTTAAGAACCAATTTCTTTTCCAAATCTTTTTAAATCACTAATCAGCATGAATTCACTTCCACAGCCCATGGTAGTGGGCAGCCTGACCTGCAGCCTTGCAGGTGGGTTATTGCAACAGGGTGATTTGTGAGCCACGTAAACGAAGAGCTGGAGGAACATTGAATCATAGGGTTGTATTTTCACCATTTTGCTTTTTATTTTCCTTTTGCAAACCCTGCTCTGTCGTGTTTTCTGGGCAGTTTGGCACTCTGCTACTTTCAGAGGCATGTGCTCTTTATGCATTTAGATACATATGCATATATGTGAACAAGTGCAGCTAAATATGCTCCCTTTGCTGGAGAGTGTCCAAAGAAGGGCAACAAAGCTGCTGGGGAAGGGTCTAGAGCCCAAGTGTGGGGAGGAGCAGCTGAGGGAGCTGGGGGTGCTGAGCCTGGAGCAAAGGAGGCTCAGGGGAGACCTTCTGGCTCTGCACAGCTCCTGACAGGAGCCTGGAGCCAGGGGGGGGTCGGGCTCTGCTCCCAAGGAACAAGGGACAGGACAAGAGGAAACAGCCTCAAGTTGTCCCAGGGGAGGTTGAGGTTCACCCTGAGGAATAATTTTTCCCCTGGAGGGTTGCCCAGGGCTGTGCCAGGCTGCCCAGGGCAGTGGTGGAGTCCCCACCCCTGGAGGGGTTTGGAAGAACAGAAAAGGGTCAGGAGATGATGCAGCCTGGGTGCCAGTGGGAGAAAGCATCACCAGAGGTCCCTGCCCTTGGGGACATAGAGTAGCAAGGTGCTTCATCTCTCCTCGGTACTGCCAGGAGCACTGGTGAGCTCTCTTCAGTGTCCTGTCCCTCTCCTGTCTCATTATGGCCCATCTGCCATGATTTAGGAGAGGTTTAATAAATAAAAATCTCAAAAAATCAAGCTTTTCATATTTGTGGTGGGAAGAATATGATTCCTGGCTCTTGGAAGTGATTCCTGGCTCTTGGAAGTGATTCCTGGATCTTGGAAGTGACTCCTGGATCTTGGTAGTGATTCCTGACTCTTGGAAGTGACTCCTGGATTAAATAAAACCAAATGGATTTTATAGATTCCTAAATAACAAGAATCCAAGGCAGCAGCCAGATCACATTTTCCTGCTCCCGCTCTGGCTCTGGTGGTCCTGCATGTCACCTGCAGACTCACCTGTCAGGCTGTGCCACAAAGTTTGTCCATCTCCCCATAAAAACCACGGGAGCTCAGTGATCCTGCTCGGATGGAGCAGGATTTCCAAACCCTCCCTCCTCCAGCAGTACGAAAACATCTTCAGATTTCCAGTGGAAACTTATTCCTGGCCAAGATGCGCCTTATTTGATCTCCTACTCGTGTTATCCTCAAGTGAAATCACTCCCCTTCCTCCCACCCTGAATGTATTTATGAAGAGTAATCATATCCCCTCTTAACCTTTGTTTTTCTAGGCTAAACAAGCCAAGCTCTTTTAATCTCCTCTCCTAAGATAGGTTCTCCCTTCTGCTAATCGCCCTGCCAGTCCTTCCCCGAACCTCTCCGAGGGGAAATTCACCCAAAGTGGAGTCCCAGCACTCCACACAACATCCCACACGAGGTTTTATCATCTCCAGCACTGAGATTTCTCTGCATCTATCCAATAAATGGTTTATTAGAGCCCTTTTGCACACCAAATGGAAAACAGACACAAATCCACAAACCATAACACAACCTTACTCAAGGAGGTGCCTGGTTTGCTTTGGAGAGACCTTCTGCTCCTTTGAATTTGTGGGTCCCAGTCCTTAAGAGGTGGCCATAACACAACCTTACTCAAGGAGGTGGCTGGTTTGCTTTGGAGAGACCTTCTGTTCCTTTGAATTTGTGGGTCCCAGTCCTTAAGAGGTGATTTTCCATATTTTCCACATTTCCTTTGCCCTGGATGAGCATCAGGAGGCACTGAGGGAAGTCTTGCCTGTGTTTCACCCAACCTTTGCTCTGACAAAACTCCCTTTGAAATGGTGGCTGAGGGTTTGAGCTACGAAGATACGGAGTCAGAGGATGAAAAGCTTTTTGCATTCATCTCTTCTCTTTTCAAAATGATTTTCCAGTTTTACTTGGGGTTTAATTAAATTTCTGTGACCCGGGCAGGGAGTTCAGCCTTTCTTGATTAATGCTCTTTTAGGTGGCTCTGATAAGAATTTAGCATCAACAATTGAGCTAACAAGCCCCAGTGAACAGTTTAGAGCAGGAGACTAATTCTATTAAACCTTTGCAGCATCAGGACTCCACTTGGAGCTCACAGCCGAGAGGAGGGATGGGGGAGAGGGAAAGAAAATGTAAAATTTGGCAACTAAATCGCCAAGATTCAGCTTTTTTTTTTTGTGAGCAGAGCTCATCTGGAAACTAGTTTAGCTGACAACATCAGAATTTCACCTGTTCTTGGGGTTTTTTCTCCTGGCTGATGCTCTGCACTTTCTTGGCTCGTTGTGATAAGAGCTGGGAATAAGGAGTGGAACTGAATGGTGGCCTTGATAAGAGCCATGAAAGGGGAATGTGATAACACCATCCTTGGGTAGGGCCTCTGCAGCTAGCCCTGCCCGTGCTGGATGTCAGGACGAAGATGCTTGTGCTGCTGACAGTTGCAAATTAGTCTGTTGTGAGGGGAAAAATTGAGGTTAACGCTCTGCAGAAACGTTCCTGTTCCTTTTTGGTGACAGCAGAAATATCTTGCAGGTCTGTCGTGTCTTTTGGCACTGAACTGATTCACAGGCTTATTTTCTCCCTCTTTCCTTGCTTAAGGTTCCTCTAAAATCTCACTCTCTCTGTGCTAAAACACAGCCTGATGTCTTTAAACCTCAGTGCAAAGGCTTGGCCAAGACACCACAGTTGATCCTTCTGTCCAGAGCTTCTCATCTCCAGTACCTGGAGACCCAGCTTCTGCTTTGAGCTGCCCAGCAACCTCAGCTGCCCCACAACCTTCTTTTTGGGAGCCTACAGAAGCCATAATATTGTTTCAGGGGTGTGGCTTTCCTTTCTCTCCTAGAAATAGTCTAGGGTAACAGTCTTCAGGGTAGCTTGAGTCAAGCAGATCACCTGGAAGTTACCTGGAAACAAGGCTCCTTGGTGCTCTCTGGGTTGATGGTAGAAATCCAATCACACCATATGCCCCAAGGTTAAAATCATGGGCTGAGCTGCAGGCACTTATTGCTTCTTGTGTTAATGGAGAGCACAGATGCCTTTCCCCATTGCTGGCCACTGTGGCTCCTGCTGACCTCTCTTACTTCCTCAGGGCACCTGCTTAGGGCTCCTCATTTCTGCTTCACCTGGTTTGGGTGGCTCTGCTGCCCTCCAAGGCTTTCAGAGGACCAGGGATGCTCAAGCCCCAAGGGGCTTTTCCAAGGCTGGTGGCTGAGCGAGGAGATGGAGCTTCATAGAGATCCTGCAGCTCAGTGAGGACAGAGCTCTCCAGGAGCACCCAGTACCCTTCAGTACTTTCTGAGCTGCTCCTCCTGCCCTCCTCAGGAACAGGGATGGGCACCGAGTGCTGCTGGAGCTGGTCCCTGCCAAAGGAGGCTGCAGCCAGGGGCTGCCCAGCACGGCCAGGTGGCTGCACTCAGATATCCATCCACGTGGTCTGTGTCCTGTGCTCCCAGCACGTGCCTGGATTTATTGTGTGTATTTTACTAAGCCAGCTAAAGATGCAATCAAATTCTTTAGGCAATTCCATCACCTCTGCTGTCAGCAGAGTGTCGGGGAGGAGTAACGGAGCCTCAGCCCTTCAGCAGCAGGAGCTGGCGGGGAGCACAGGTCCTGCCTCACCCGCTGCCTCCTGCTCAGACCCTCCCCCTGTGCCCTTCATGCTTTTGGCAGCTCTTCATTGTCCCTGGGTGAAACCAGGGCCCAGAGAGGCCGAGGGTGCACGGACACCCTCCCTGAATTTGGCTGCAGCATCGCTGTGAGTTGTAGCTGCTGTTGGGGGGAACGCTCAGCCCAGGGCTCCAGCCAGAATCACTGTCAAGAGGATGCTGATATCCAGCGCCTGCCTGCTCCCCAATATCAGATCACTGCAGGGACTGAGCTGGGACCCATCTTCCCTCTCCCAAAAACACAAAGACCCTCTGAGAAATCGCAGGGGAAGGAGACTCTGACAACTCTCCCATCCCCAGGGGACACAGGGCAGCCGACGGGTCGGTCCCTGGAGGCTCCGTGGGATCCCAGCCGTGAGCAGCTCCTGCTGCCTCCATCCCTCCAGCTGCTGGAGGTGGTGCCACACACCAAGGGCAGCAGCTCCTGCTGCCTCCATCCCTCCAGCTGCTGGAGGTGGGGCCACACACCAAGGGCAGCAGGTCCCGCTTG
>NW_008614640.1:1150-1667 GCF_000691845.1 Merops nubicus | reverse complement strand
AGGTGGTGCCACACACCAAGGGCAGCATCCTTGCTGCTTCTCATCGAGGGTGGCCATGTGGCCAGCAGAGATTTTGGGGGGTTTGATTTTGGTGAGCAGCCTGGTAATATATTCAGCCCCTCGGGACGTAATGGGGTGACAGATGGGAGCTGGGCTCTGGCTTTCGTGGGAAAGGCTTCTCTCAGCAGGGAGCCAGGGAGTTTCCCACCTAAGCTTCTGTCGCCTTCCCACTGCTAACAACTATAAGAAGCAAAGCAATGGGTAGTTATTAAATTAATGGCTTCATCCCCAAGCCAGTAATAAATATTTTACAGTTTTATCTCTCCACCTTGTAGACTGCTCTAGACGGACTAGAGCGTTTATTAATCTGGCTTCTGGATTTATGTTCTTTAATTGCTAAACAGCTTCAGTGTGGTTGGGCTGGATTATGAGGTGTTGAAGCCCAAAAAGGAGTCCTCTGGCAAATGGCAAAACCTGAGGAGTAGATCCTTGATGAGCTTCAGGCCACAACCACCTC
>NW_008614640.1:0-890 GCF_000691845.1 Merops nubicus | reverse complement strand
CCGCCACCCCTCCACAGCCCACGTGCCTTCACAGCTAGTCCCTGACACCCAAACAAAGGAGCGTTGCAGCTACAGAAATGAAAACAACCTTTAATGGTTGTTATGTTTCCTTCTCGACGGGGTCGAAACTGTCTTTAAATCTGGTACTGCCATTTTTACAACAATTGGTGATTTATTCATCCCCCCCTGGAAGATGGGGATGAAGGCATCTGGAGTAACGAGAGCTATTTGTCTGAAGAATGCATCATTGGTCTGCTTTCCTGGAGCCTAAATCCCACGAGCCCTTCTGTACAAAGCGGAAGGTCGTTTCAGGATATATCTTCTCATAAAAGTGTAGGAGAATTGAGTGTGTTAACAAGTGCAGCCAGAGCCTTTAATCCAGCCAAGCTGTGCTCAGGGCTGGTTGGGAGAGGAGCCGTTTCCAGCTTGGGGCTGCTTCTTTTGGCTGCAGTGTCATCTCCGGCCCATCCCATTGCTCCCACCCTCACCATTATCTTTCTGTGGCCCAAGGGGGATGAGTTAGATCCCAAATGGCATCTCTGAAGAGCAAAGTTGCCTTCTCTCCCCAGTGACCTGGTGGAGAATGAGGCAACCCCTTCCTGACCACCCCGCCATGTATTTTCGGGACACCTCAATCATGGGAACAGGGTCAGATGGACCAAACTTTGAGACTTAAGAGTCATAGAATCAGAAAATGTCTGGGCTGGAAGGGACTTCCAAAGATCATCTAGTCCAACCCCCCCACCACAAGCAGATACATCTCCAACTAGATCAAACTACTCAAAGCTTCATCTAGCCTGATCTTGAATGTCACCAGGGACGAGGCCTCCACCCAGAGGAGCCAAAATCAGAGAAAATGCAGAAGGCTGGGAAAGAAGCCTACTTCGTCA
>NW_008614639.1:0-2222 GCF_000691845.1 Merops nubicus | reverse complement strand
AGGAGCCGCAAAACGCTGCCTACAATGATTACCGAATGCTGCGCCATCAGAGATGACGGGGGAATAAACATTGCTTGAGCAGTCCAGGTGCATCATCATTTATCACTGTGGTGGATTAGCCCCGGGCAGGAGTCGGGCACCGCCTGGCAGCTCGCTCACCCCCCCCCGCACCGGAGGAAGGAAATGGAGAAAAATACAAAACCCCATGGGTTGAGATAAGGAAAATTTACTACAGGAATGCAGAGGGAACAGCAAACAACAGCTATAACAACAGATAACAAATTGTACAAAGGAAACAGATAGCCGCACGGGCTCCGAAGGCACAAACACCCTCGCAGCGGAGGCAGGAAACTTGGGGGTACACCGCTTCCCTAGGTAAGGACCTAGCCCTGAATTGAGTTGTTGGATGTGAGAGTATCCTAACGCCCTCGCAGCGGAGGCAGGAAACTTGGGGCTACCTGCTTCCCTTTAGGCTCCAGGCTGAAACATACTCTCTCCAGCCATGGCGGCGCTTACCTGGAGAAATCGGGCTGGGAGTGAAAACGTCCAGGTCCTGCTCTAAGAGGAAAGGACCTAGCCCTGAATTGAGTTGCTGGACGTGAAAGTCCCCTAACGCACTCTCTTGCTTGGAGAGAATATGTTTGTCTGGAGCCTAAAGGAAAGCAGGTAGCCCGAAGTTTCCTGGCTCTGCTGAGAGGGTATTAGGGGAATGTCACATCCAGCAACTTTTTCCAAGGGCTGTGTCATTTCCTCTTAGAGCAGGGCCCGGACGTTTTCACTCCCAGCCAGATCTCTCCGTGAAAGCGCTGATGTGCCTAGAGAGTGTATGTTTCAGTCTGGAGCCTAAAGGAAAGCAGGTAGCCCCATTTTTCCTGCCTCTGCTGAGAGGTTATTAGGGGAATGTCACATCCAGCAACTTCATTCAGCGCTAGGTCCTTACCTCTTAGAGCAGGGCCTGGACGTTTTCACTCCCAGCCAGATTTCTCCATGAAAGTGATGACATGCCTGGAGAGAGTATGTTTCAGTCTGGAGCCTAAAGGAAAGCAGGTAGCTCGAAGTTTCCTGCCTCTCGTGAGAGGGTATTAGGGGACTCTCACATCCAGCATCTTCATTCAGGGCTAGGCCCTTTCCTCTTAGAGCAGGGCCCGGACATTTTCACTCCCAGCCAGATTTCTTCCAGAAAGCGCCGACGTGCCTGTAGGGAGTATGTTTCAGTCTGGAGCCTAAAGGAAAGCAGGTAGCCCCAAGTTTCCTGGCTCTGCTGAGAGGGTACTAGGGGACTTTCACAACCAGCAACTGCATTCAGGGCTAGGCCCTTTCCTCTAAGAGCAGGGCCTTGACATTTTCACTCCCAGCCAGATTTTCTGGAAAGGAACTGAAACGTTTGTAATTCAGAGTGGAATAGGGGTTTGTTATATGTGGTTTACTTATTGGGTATTACTGTGCTATGATGATCATGCCTTCTTCCTCATTTGCATCCCATCACTGTACCTGTTATTTTGAAGATTGCTGCCTGATGTGCTTAATAACAGATAACATCTAGTAAAGCATGAGTAAATATCCTGAATATGTCAACTGCATTATGAAATTTTAACCTATATTATCAGGATGTCTTTTGACTGTTTTTAAAAGGATTAAATTAAGAATCCATGATTAAGGAGAATAGTTGCCTAGTGCCAATGTCTGAAGTTTCAAGAAGAAAATGTATTTTTCAGGAAGAAAATGCTTAGATGTTGTTTTCTTTCATATTTTCTTTCAGATCATTTTGACCACATAAAGCAAATTGCAGGTTCAGAATCAATAGGAATTGGTGGTGTCTACGATGGAGTGGGACGGTCAGTAAAATTGTACATCCGTTGACATCTGGCTCCTTAAATTATGAAGGTTTTGATTCCTTTTGGGGAATAAAGGCAGCAGACTAAAAGAGTTGTAGCAAGTTGTTTTGTGGTGAGTGCTAAAACAGGTTTTATGAAAGAAGGGTTCCTTTTTAGAACAGTGCTACAAATGTGGAAATGGATCTTAATGCACTATGAACTCTGCAGTTGTGTGTTCTGTGTTCTAGGCAGTGGGTCATGCATACAAAAACAGTAGTAGAAGATTCTTTCCTCCAGAAGCCAAAGATGAATGACAAAAGCTGCCTCAGCCTTTAGATGGTAAATAGGTTCAGGGATATGCTGCAAAACTAATTTCTAATCGGGAAAGCCCAAAGTGTTTTGGGGCTG
>NW_008614638.1:0-7899 GCF_000691845.1 Merops nubicus | reverse complement strand
TTTTTTTTGGCAAAATTTGAGGATGGTATAGCTGGTCCTGGCTCTCCTCAGTGGAGCTCTTAATCTACCAACAACTCTCCCTGGGCTACAGCAGGTGAATGGATAAATGATTTTAATTGTGGTGTCTGTATGTTGCAAAGGTTAACTAACTTTTCTAATATCACACAACTCATGCCTCAAAACTTCAAATAAGGAGAAAAGTTGATGTTAATTGTACACAACAACAAAATTCAACATAATGTGCATCATGACAGCACTGCAAGCCTTAATATTTCCTTAAAAAGCAGAAAATTTACCATATAACCCCTCTCTGAGCTTGGATAAAACCCCAGATTTTTATCCAGACGCTCATTATAGTTGCATATATTAAATTATAATTGCAAGGGAAGTAGGGTTGATGTAAGTCACACCAAAAGAAACCCTGAAAGAAATTTTACATAGAGTGCAAAAGAACAATTGAAACATTCCTTAAAAAACAGCTTTGCTTTGGAACACGAGAAAAAGACCTGTTGGTGGCAGAAGTGTTTTTGAAAATATGCAGATTTTAAAATAATACTTCAAAGCAAGAAGGAACACTTAATATGAATGTTGTTCCAGCCCTTTTAAAGCCAAACATTACTCAGGGAAGAAAGCAGATAATTTATAATTTTAGAGATGAAGGAATTTTACATATAAAATAGTATTTTGAGCTGGACTTTGGCATTACTATGTTAAGTTAAATTATCAAAATCCTTCAAATATTGATAATTTAAAAAAATTCTTAGCCTAGGCACTTTCATTTTTCAAACACAACTCGTTTTTGCCTTTTGTGCACATAATTTTGAGTAGCTTTAAGGATCTGTGATTTATTCAGGGAGTAACCATCATTCTTTTTTTTTCTCCTGGGTGTGTAAAATATGTTTCTATTTTAAAAGTATATTTTCAATATTTGTTCTCTTTTTTAGCCTAGTTTTGCTCCAAGTATCTTTTCTCTGCAGTTGTTCAGTGTTTCATTTCAAGTCATCTAATAAAGAGCAGGGAGTTAAGATTCTTATGCTGTAAGAATATTAGACTTTAAACAAATGTCTTTATCACCATTTTGCAGTCAGTGTTCAGCTAAGTGAATGGATGTTTGATCTAATGTTAAATTAAAAAATATTTGTAAGAGTCTTTATAATGAATTCCCTTTCCTTTCCCAAGTGCCACGAAAAATAACTCAGATTTTAAGAGAGCCTATCCTATCAGGAAAAAGAGGATGAAAAATATTATGCAAATACACTCAATAAATATGAATCTTCTCTAGTGCTTGTGGTTCTGATGCTTGTGATTTTAGCCATTGAGGGAAGAAATACAGCCTGCCTCTAATCTTGGCTGGCTTCTTTGTTTTAATTGTAGAATCGTTCTGGTTGGAAGAGACCTTCAAGATTATCAACTTCAACCATTAACTCAGCACTGCCAGGTCACTGCTAAACCATGTCCCTAAGGGTCACGTCTACTTGTCTGTCACCTCCAGGGCTGGTGACTCCATCAGTTCCCTGAGCAGCCAGTTCCATGGCTTGGCAACACTTTATGTGAAGAAACTTTGCTTAATATCTAATCTAAATCTCCCCTGGTGCAACTTGAAGCTGTTTCCTCTTGTCCTATCCTTGGGAGAAGAGACCAACCCTCACCTCTCTATGACCTTCTTTCAGGTAGTTGTAGAGGACAAGAAGGTCTCTGAGCTTCCTTTTCTCCAGGCTAAACAGCTTCAGTTCCCACCAGCTACTCATAAGACTCATTCTCTAGACCTTT
The DNA here is from genome assembly GCF_000691845.1 of Merops nubicus. Classification (NCBI taxonomy): domain Eukaryota; kingdom Metazoa; phylum Chordata; class Aves; order Coraciiformes; family Meropidae; genus Merops; species Merops nubicus. The sequence goes on along the minus strand of NW_008614638.1, from coordinate 6,129 downwards.
CTTCAGCTTTATTGTCCTTCTTTGGACATGTTCCAGCACCTCAATGTCCTTCTTGGTGTGAGGGGCCCAAAACTGAACCCAACATTTGAGGTGCAGCCTCCCCAGTGCAAATCCTTTTGCAAAATCCTAAACCTTCTTGTTGCTGGAGGCAGGGGAAACTTACTGGGCTAAAAGGAAGGGAGCTCAGGACTGGCTGTGAGAAATGACAGTTGATCTGTCACTGCTATGGAATCAGTGGGGTCTGCAGCTGACTTTCAGGTGAACCTGTTAATGTCAGCATCAGCACGTTTTACCTGGCTTGTTTTTTACCACAGATTCTGAATTTTCAGCTGCCTCTGTCTCTTCCTCCTTCTGCTGCTGGTTGCTTGAATACTTACAAGCTGTGTGAAGTAGGAGACATATCTGAGCTCCTGCAGGAGGCAAGTTCTCAGGACCTGCAGATCCACAGGTTCCAGAGGTTATCCCAAAGATGCAAACGATGGGTGGAAGGATTCACTTGTATGATCCTTATGCAAACCTTACACTCCTGCAGGTATGAGTTTGCATCTTTTCCATGCCTGAAACAAATGCTACTGACAGATAAAGTTAAAAGCTCCAGGATGCAAACTTTTCTATTCTTCATTTTCTTCCTCGTCACAGCTTGAAGAGTTTTTTGCAGTCATCAGGAGGAAGTGATCCCACTGGGAACAGCTTCTTGCAAAAGTGTTGATCTGCTGACTGTGACTGTGAATGTGACTTCTCTGAGATGTTATTAAGCATCCATATGTCATTTACCTCATTCTTCTCAAAGCTCAATGCACAGCATCTGACACATGCTACAGTTCTGTGGTGAAAGCTGTTATTACCAAAACTCTTTTTTCTGATTATTGTCAAATAAAAAGGTCTCTTATGAATCTTTCATTGTGGATATTCTTGCATTAAATGATGATCTGAAATATTGCAAATCATGTCATCTGGATTTCCTGCATTTCAGAGTTACCTTGGTCAAGCACAGCCTGTGAGCTGCCTAAACAATCTGGATATTTTAATGTATATAAACCCCACAGATATTGGTGTTGTGTTACCCTAGTTTATGTATCTCTATAGGGATGAATTTGCCTCATCTGAGTTGAAGCTTACACTTATCATATGGCTACAAACATATATAACTTTGACTTGAGCTATTATCTTAGATTAACTTCCCTGCATTTTTTGAGGTATAAGCCTGTGTGACACCTCAATGCTGTTGTGAAAGCTCTTGTGAGCTCTTTCTTAATGAACTTATGAAAGTAGATTGACAGTAGCTCCCAATCTCTTCAAGAAATAGTGAACCAGTAGTATGCATTTAAAACTCTGACCCAGCTGCCTCACTTTCTCTGAATTGTTCCCCCTCCAAAAGTCAACACGTGGAAAAACTGCTGTGGAAGTGTCTTTTTTTTCCTACTAGAAGCCCTTGTCTCTTTTTTAGCAAAGGATGTCCCATCATTTGCTTGTGCTTTTTGTAAGAAATACAAGCTTTAGGTCATGACCAACTCATTGTCCCAGGTGAGTCACTATAGAGCAGGTAGAAGATGCTGTTGCAGTCACAGCTCCACAGCCCAGCTTTGCAAGATGTAGTTTATAAGAGCTGCCCCTGCTTAGCTCATTCCAGTCCATCTCAAGCTCAGACGTGTTGTTAAAATGCAGTTGGGAAGTCTTCACACATCCTCAGTAGAAGCTCTGGCCTTATTTCCCATAAATAAGGATCATAATTCAGATATCTGTGGTCGAGAGCAATTCTTTATTGCATTTCTTCACTTGGCCCATCACTTTCTGAGCTAATCCCTATTCTGCTGTCTGCAAGCATTGCAAAGAATGTCTCAGGATCTCTTCTGACTTTCCTTCCAGTGGCCTTACGTATCAGGAGGGAGAGGAGATGTTATGAAAAGCTTTGCTATAACTTCGACATACAAAGTAATAATTATTTCATTTTAGTTGTATGTGAAAATAATTTACTAGCACATCTTCAGTAAAGAAAAAAAACCCTCTTGCCTTTAGTGAACACACTCATCTGTGCTTGCAAACATAATGCTATTTGCCTCATAAGCTCACAATGGAAAGAGAACCTGTTACAAATTCAGTCAATGATCCAACAGGAAATTAAACCTTTTAAAAATGGATGAACCAATGGACCAAAAGTAATGGAAGAAAATGCACAAATTGAGTGAGTCATTAACTTGATTTAAATATGATTTTTTTTTTTTTTCTTATTTTTTGGCAGTAAGGCACCAAGGTCTGACATGATTTCCTTTTCAGAAATGCAGCAAGATGGGGACAGAATCAGAACTAAACATTGAAAATACGTTGGGGTTTTTTAATTAGAAAAAAAGAATAATGCCATACTGGGCAGGAGAAAAATATCAGAAAACATATATATTGATGAATCTCAGTTTAATATAAAGTCACTCTTTTAGATGACTTTTGAGGAGGAAAAGACTTGCTCTTGTTGTGTAATATTTAATTGTATAAAAGGGTAGGAAAGACAGAAGATCCTTCTTTACTCTGAATCTGAAGAATTCTGAGCTAGTCAAAAATACATATTACTGCATGATTCCCACTCACAGACCTCACCACTGTCATGTGAACCTCACCTTCATCTTGATTTAAGGATGGTGGTATTACAAATATTGCATTGTTGAAAGAAAAATAGAAAAGTAATTGCTATTTGTAGACAAGGTGTCAGGTCCTGCACATTAACACTCACAGCCCTCCAGGGTAAAACTCCATCTTCTTGGTGTATGAACACTTTCATAGAAATATAGGCAAAATTATTTGATGGAAATGGGTATATTGGTGGCAGTTTTGAGTCTCAGGGTGTGCTCTATTCCCCTTTTCCATGCTGGCTTTCATTGTTGCTACAGCAAAGTGAGTTTAGCCAAGCTGATAAGCCAGTAAAGATTATATCAGAAAACATTAAAGGTTTCTTCTTGTTTTCCTTACCTATCCATTGCTGAGTGGTTCAAAAACTAATCAATAACAAAAATAAGAACTTCCAGGTAACTAATCGGAGTCATTTTTACAGATTACTGCTTGTTTCATGGTAGAGTTTTAATTAGTCTCATCCACAGGTATTTCTTTGACATTGATGTTGCTTATGAAACCTTATGTCTTAAGGGTGTTTTCTTAAAGTTGCTCTTTAGGTTTTCCTTTTTTTGTGTTTGCCTCCTCTGCACTTCATTTTCTCTGTCTATATGAATATCACCTTTATGAACTCTTTTCTAACAAAAAAAATTGCCTAATCTTCTTTAGGGAGGTAGAAATGCAATAAAGCAGCTAAATCATTGTCTACCTGCCTTTGGGGGGAGTGGTCCTGTTCCTTCCAGCCCACGATCTGTAAGACCTGCCTATGGGGATGAAAATGGTATAAAAAGAGAACTTACTGAGCTGTAGTGGTTAGTGGAGGTGCAGCTAGTGGGAGAAAAGCTCATTTTGTATATGTTCAACATGTACATTTTGAGATTTTCTCTTTGACACTTATTTAGATGATATATTTTGGAAACCACATTAGTGTAGCATTCAACATTTCTTCACAGCTACCCAAACGAGTAAGAACAGGGTTAGAATAATAACAATAGAAAACTATCCTCTAGACAGAGATGTTTTAGCCACCTATTTGGCACTAGTGCTGATCAGCTAGCTGATAAAAAGCAGTAAGAATAGGGTCATCTGAGTAAAGAGGGAATCAGGGATTCTGGTAGATGCTTGGGAATTTAATCCCAAGGTCATGTCATGCTCAGGAGCTTTTACATCATGGGGCCATATATGGGGCCATACACATGACCAGGAGTTGATGGTGTTGCCAACAGGATTACACTGTAAATGAGATGCAGCAATGTATTTTCAAAGCAATAAACAGAGGGATGCAGATAAATCCTATTAAAAAATAACAGGATTTGTGCTTGCACTGTACTCCTACTCACCACCTTGAAAATTTACCCCATGCTGTCTAAACTGTTGTTCTGCATAAAATCAAGTAAATTATAGTCCATTTAAAAATAAGCTGAAAACCCCCATTGGATTCTGCTGAAATGTGAATAATGATTCAACAGCCATCAGCTGTGGTTGCCATAAGAAACAAGATTTCATAAATCCATAAAGTGTAGAAGAGACAGAAGTGCCACAAGCAACGTTAATCTAGTAAAATGATAACCAAAATGGGATCTTATTTTCAATGTTGGGTCTCTTGGTTTTTTTTTCAGCTCCTGTGGTTTCTCAACAGATCAACTGTCAGAATTCTTAGTGTAAAACTAAAGAGTTTTAGGAAGCCTGAAGGCTCAGTCGGATGGACTGTATTATCTAGCCTTTGTTAATAGTCATAAATGATTTGTTTCTTTTGGAGAAAGCCAATAAGAAATACAAATAAAGGAATTGTAGCTGAGTCATAAGGCACTTTATATCACATTCTGGTGTTACACAGTCAAAACCCCCATACATAAGGCAAAATCTGCTCTGAATAGTTGCAGTGATTAATATTTTAAAAGTCCCAGCATATATAATTTTTGGGAACCTGTGTGTAAATTACCATGAACAGAGAAAAATGTTTCTTTTATTAATAAAAAGAAAGAAAAAGTAGAACAAGCAAGGATCTAGCACTGATCCTAGGAACCGACTGGCTCCATTTAAAGCAGAAATCTCTATTTTCTGCACCTTAATTCTTATTTGTATGATCAGTATAAGTTATGACAGCACAGGCTGGTCCCTGGGTGATCCACGCAGGAAGAAAAGTACCATGTGACACATTGTCAAGAATAGAAAAAAAAGGCTGACAAACATTGGGAGTCACAAACTTTGAAAAGGGATAGAAACTGTCAGAAAGGAAGCAAAAATAAAGGTGTTTCTCTGCAGTCTTTGACAGCTATAGCTTTTAGGGAAACATGGTGTTTAGATCTGCATAATGGTAGGAGCAGAGGAGAGTGCAGCTAGTAAGGGGATGTGATGAACTGCTTGGAAGATTTCTTTAGAAGTGTTTGGATAGGGAGAAAGATTGTTCTGGAGTGAAGGATAACCCATTGAGCACTTTTTCCTACATTTAATAAACACCTTTGTAGAGGAAGTATGCTTTTGAAGTTGTATTTTTAGATTTGAATACAAATGTCTTTTCTGATCTTTTCTATCCTTCTAATGGCATTGGACATATGTTTGCTGAAGGCATTCAAGAATGTTTAGAATGAAATACAGCTCTCCAAATTTTCCTTTCACTTTAATAGTTAAAAAATGTTTGCAATTAAGTAAGATTCATCTTCTTGCATGTGCATGTATAGCAGTGTAACAAATCTAACATGCTGAGAATCCCAAACCCCTATTACTAGGGCTTCATCAAATGCAGTAACAAACTTTGCAATTAAGTAAGATTCATCTTCTTTGCATGTGCATGTATAGCACTGTAACAAATCTAACATGCTGAGAGTCTCAAACCCCTATTATTAGGGCTTCATCAAATGCAGTAACAAAATGAGAGTGAAGAATTTAGGAATACAATTTTATCTCATTTTTTAAATTTAATTTCATCCTTGATTTTTTTTTCCCCTTGCATAGTTAGGTGTTTATACACAGACTCAGGTCTGGGTGTAGCACACAGGCAAAGTCATTGAATAAAGTGTGACTTTATATGGTGTACCTGTATAAAGTGGTGTTCTTAGAAGTCAAGCAGGACATTGCATGCACGCCCGTTTTGTAGTGTCCTTGGACTCTATTATTACCTGAATATTAAGTTTGAAAAGCAATTTGTTAAAGTCATATGTATTCCTGGTAGTTTCTCAGTCTCACTGTTTCTGCATGCAACACTTCCAAACAATTTCTATTTGTCTCAGCTACTAAAATGTCAACAAAAGGCTCTATTCTGATGACACCCACACATTAGTTTTTGGTGGGTAAGAGGCTGCTCAAAGCCTACCAGGAAAACTTAATCAGAAGATTGTCCTCGATTTCCATAGAGTTGGATGAAGTATATTCAAGTGTTTCATTCACTTAGCTTAGGGGTAAGAGGCTGCTCAAAGCCTACCAGAAAAACTTAATCAAAAGATTGTCCTCAATTTCCATAGAGTTGGATGAAGTGTATTCAAGTGCTTCATTCACTTAGCTTATGTCTTCCCCTTTCAGTTTCCTTATAGG
>NW_008614637.1:0-12777 GCF_000691845.1 Merops nubicus | reverse complement strand
GATTCTATGATTCTAACTTCAGTCACACAGCCATTGTACTGTCTTTCCCAGCAAATTTGGAATTTGGTAACACAACTTGGCTCCTATTCAACAATCAGATGAGTCAAAATGATGTTTGGCAAGCTTCTGTTAATGGCTTCAAAAAATATTTTCCACGAACTTTCCCTTTTAAAAAAATTATTCCTACAGGTTGAAGATTTTACTTTCTAAATGCCTCACATAATATTCCTTGATGCCACTAGTAAATCATGTTGCCCTACAGTTCACCTAGGAAATATTGTCTTTGGCTGTAAAATGCCATCGGGTACCTACTAGGACAACAAGATAGAACAGCATTGCCTGGGTCCTATCATTTTTGTGTTTTGGAGGTTTTTTTTAAGGTCTCCTATCCCAGTTCACTTTGGGATATTACAAGAATGCAACCCTTTGGAATAAAAGGGCAGATTTCAGATTAAAGATGAGTCTGTGCTGTCTTTTGAACTTGCTCTACTATTCAGCGTGCTGTTGCATATTAAAATGTGTATTAAATTTAACTTTACTCTTAAAAAGTAATTGAGGGATCAGAAAAGCAAAACTCCCCTTCAAGCTTTTTGCTTTTACTGCCATTTTCTGTCTTACTAAGCAATGTCCTTATCATGATGTCATTTCTTCTAAGGTAGTAATTGCAAAAAATGCACCTAGGGTAGAAGTTTAGAATAGGCACTTAACATTGGAACTTACCTTTACATTTTGATTATAAAAGAAAATGGCCCATATGGCGTAAATATCTTCAAGTGAAATGGGAGTTCATGAATTTATAGCAGGTGTGATAAGCGTAAAAAAGATCTCAAGAGAAAATGCTGTGATAATGGTCTTTTAATAGACCTAAGAGAAAAACTGGCAAACTCTTACTGCAGCTGAGCAAATAAGGGCACAAATCAATGAGAAAAGTTGCCAGTTAAACAGAAAAGAATCCAGAGCAAAGTTCATAAAATAAGCTGATCTACCTTCAAATGGAAGCTAAAAGGCAAGGCTCTTAGTGATGTAAACCTAAGAGCAATAAATTAGAATACAAATTAAAACATCTACTTTAGTGGGTGTGGAGAGCTTTTAACAGGCTTAGTGACTGAAAGTGCAGAAAACAGTTCACACAAGTGGCATGGGGGAAAAAGTTTGGTGTGGTTTGGGGAGTTTTTGGGTTTAAAATCAAAATAATTTTATTTACCTACCATGAAATTACTTCACTGCATGCAAAATTCAAGTCTGTGTTCATCAATTTATTAAATACCCATTTCTTAACGAGATAATCTTTGGTTTCAGTTACTACTTAGTAACTGAATATACTGCTAAATATACTGCTAAATATACTGCTAAATATACTGCTGAATTTTGTGTTATTGGTTCTGGATCCACACATTTATTTCTCTGCTATAGACCTACTCTAGAGGAAGAAATAAACTGGTTAGGTACTACTGAATGAACTAAAAATTCATTTTTGATGAGGTTGGAAATCTCCAAACTGTTATTCAAAGTTCTTGGTTTTTTTTCTCCAGTAGCTCTAATAGACCAACAGCTTCTATGTTATCAGCAGTTCGGCACACTCCTTCTGCACCATCTTTAGACCTCAGCGGTTTAATCAAAAATTATATGCTCCAGTGACAGGCACAAGATCTGTACACATTAAATAAGACTCCTATAACAAACTATTCCTTAAAACAGCCTAGGTTTAGGGATACTATTTAATAAAACACTTACATGTGAAGTAGAGCTAAGAACATCTTTGTTTTCTGATCTGAGTTTGGTTTCACAGCTATGCTACCTCTGAAATTTAGTGTCGGACAAATAAGCAGAATGAAAAATATAATACCACAGAACAAGAGAACTCCATTACTGGTTTGTTTTAAAATCCGTAAAGCAAACATTTATTGATGGCATGAATGTGTCATAAGCACCAAAAAAAAAAGGACTCAAGTGCATAGCACGCTACACACCAAAATCCCAAATCAAATGTCCAAAGTTTAAAATGTGAGCATCCAAAAATAGTGCAATTTCTCTGACTCAATTCGGTCAATAAGTAGCCTGCATTTTCCTGTAGAAAAATTAATCTACAGAAAGATGTCACATGCACTAGCTGATACATGCATGCACCTACTGGAGACACCTACTCCAAAGCCCTCTGTACTCCACTCACTGATCATACTTCCATGTCTACAAAAATACCCCCTCCCCCCCTTTGAGAGCTGTGATGGTCACAAATCTTATCCTCATTTTCTAGTAAAGTAAGACAGGAATGACAATCTTTTGCTATGGAACTTAGACCCACTTTGCTGCATAAGAAACAAAGCCTTCATTTTTATTTTCTTTTCTATATTACCTACACAACAGTAGGCATACATGAAAAATAGTGGACAAGGTGTCAAAACCCAAAGAGAACTGTATCCACTGGTCAGTCATAAAAAGACAGGTAAAATCGCAGCCAGGTTAGCCACCTTAACTTCTGTTTCATCGTAGCAGAATGTGGGACAGAAAAGAGACAGAGGAGAGACTATCCAGGACTACACAGAGCCAGAGATCATGCAGAAAGGAAAGTGCATAAACTTTTCCTTGCTCAGACTCTTTTGTTCTAGGGAGCATTACATTCAACAAGTCACATCACAAGAGAAAATACAAGTCTTATCCACGTTTTACATTGATAGTGCTACGGCCAGGTTTATCACATGGTGCACACTATCAATGAGTATCTTATGAAGCAAGATAAGATTAATTTCCTCTTGATGTAGATTAAAGTAGTGAATATAACTGAATTATCCCACACATCTATATAAAGAAAAGGTAGCTGGTATTTTTACTACATGATTAATTTTGAATTATTCTTTTCCATCTCACTGGTTAAGGAGCACGGTAATGCTCAGAACTGTGTTGGAAAGTTCTTCATTTCTTTCAACCTTCTACTCTTTCTCCCCCAGTTCTAACAACCACACAAAACTCCAAAGTGGATTTATAAACTTTTAAAGATGTGATCATCACAATTTCTGAAACAATAAAGACCACTGAGAGAGCCTCTGCAAAGTGAAATACAGCCGCAATATAACAACCAGAAAAAAAGACTCATTAGTTATTGCAGAAAAATCCCTAAAAGCCCTAATCAGAATGAGCCACAGCAACAGCAAGGGAGGTGTTAAAATATCTGGATTACAGACAGTTGCAGCCAAAAGAGGTTAAAGCAAGATTTCCACTCTTTTAAAGAAAAGCCAAAACACCCACACAACACCCCCCCCAAAAAAAAGCTAGGTTTAGAAATAAATAAATAAATAAATTGCACTGTAGAGAATTAAAAGATCATAATCATTTCATAGTTATCTATGAAGTAAAAGTACATGGCTCAAATTCACCATCAGGTCCATGGGGCCCTCCACTGGCTCAGGTACTAGAGGCTTCCTTCAGTGGAGAGATGTGCCCAGCAGCACAGCAGCACCCCAGCGATGGCAGCCGCCAGCTTGGCAGCGATGGGTGGGAGCGAGCAGGGTGCTGCTGCTCTGGCTGCACGGCACAGCCGCCCTCGGGGAGCATCACAGCCTTCTTGGCACGATTTTGAAACTGCTTTTCCCAGAGGAAAGCTCAACAATCATGCTCACGTCTACACTGGAACTTTAAGCCACGTATTTCAGCTATTGATGAGCTCTGGTTTTGCTCTTTGATTATCTTGCCTTGGAAAAAAAATGTGGCATACACTACACGCTACACCAGAACCAAGCCTTGTGCCAAGAACCTCTGGGCTACCCAGGGAAACTTTTAAACTGCATTACAACAGGGCCACAATGACATCCCAGTCTTAGGGAATACATCTAGTGATGACAGCTTAACCAAAACAAAAGCAAAGCTTTTATCTGAGCTGCTAAAATTTAAAACAAAACAAAAAAAAAGAATCAAGTTACAGGTCTAATGATTCAGTATCAGGGACCTTCCTACACATGTGCATCTGCTGAAAAGAAACAGAGCAGCAGAAAAGACATCTCAAAAGTGCCAACCAAGATTTGTTTCATCCTGTATTTGGACAAAACTTGCACTTTGAGTGTTTCCCTATTCTGTAGTACCACCTAGTGACATTGCAATGAGTGGGAATTGAGCTTCACTGCAGTGCTACTTTTTGGTGGTGCAATTACTGGACCAAATCTTGCAACTCCCACTTTAACTGTTTTTTTCCTGTCTTCTTATGAGCCTCATAAAAGAACATGTATGATAGCAGATATATCCTGGAAAACTAAAAACACTCATGGGCACAGACTTAAAGCATTTTCTGCCTGCTTTATCATTGACTGGAGGAGAGAGGATTTCAATGAATCTACAGGTGTGAAAGACACCCTTTGTGCAGCTAGTTTTAAAATAAAATGCAGCAATTAGTAAAGCACTTAGCTTAATCTACTGCTACAACCTATCTAATAGACTGTGTCATTGATGAAGGTATCTGCTTCCTTGGTTCCCAGAAGATCTCAAGTGAGCCTGCCCTCAGAATCATGCTTGGGAAATCAACACAGGGAAAACTATTTCTAAACACATCTCAATATTCTCTTGTGTATAGAACACAAATATTATCAAAATGTTACAATAGTGACTGACAGTTAATAGACTGTATTTGTTTAAAAATACTTTAGCTATTGTTCCCACATATCAAAATAAATACTTCACTTGTGGGTTTCCTTATCTTACCTTTACTGGGGCGATTGAGAGGAAAAGTTAATGAGTTTTTACAATGTCATAAAAAGTAAACAAGACCTTAAACTATGAAATAATCCTTTGTTACAAAAAAATTTAACACCATTTTACACAAAACCCTCTTTAACCTGAATTTAATAAGTGCCTTTTTTTTTTTTTAAAGTCATAACCCTAACCCTAACTCATCTCAAAAAGCAAAAGCTCACATTCTCAACCAGAGCTTTCAATACATATTCCTAATTACAACAGTAAACACTATGACTTAAAAAAATAGAACTTGCACAAAAAATCCATCTTTGAACAGGATCTGTTTTTGGATCTGTTGTGTTTGTTATTGGGACAGACTGTGTAGCTTAAGGACCTTTTTTCACATTATAAGGATTGATGAATTAAAATTTGTAATTTATGTCTAAAGCAGGAAGAATTTATGTGTACTACCTAGCTTAAAGACACAGAAGATGATCTGGAAAGAATACTCGAAGGATAGGTGATTAGCAGCAACCTGGAATTATCAGCAGCTGGGGGGTTTGTTGGTTGGTTGGCAGGGTTTTTATTTATTTAATTTTATTTGCTTAACAAATATTCCAATAATTTATCATCTTGGCAGATAAAGGAAGTTTTTTAAATAAACTAATGAAATAAACTGTAATGTTGGACAACATCAAAGATGGGTAAAACCATTACCTGTGTCACTATAAGGCAACAAGAAAAAACACCCCTTGTTCAACAAGTGACTGTTTCAGGAGTTTCAGGGCAGCTGCCCTCTGCATGACTGAGCAAACAATATCAAAACACTGGGGCATGGACAGGATTTGATGCTTGATATCTTATCACAAACCAACAATACATCAGTATTCTAGGATTTCATCTCCATGCTTTTTGAAAACACGACCGTATTCCTACAGGACCTATTTAAAACTGGCATCAGAATTATCTAAGAAAGAATTCGGCCCTGAATAAGTAATTGCAGTAAATGCGTGGCCATGGTTCTGATGTTAAAACACGTACATAATTATGGCATTGCCAGAAATTCTTGGCACCACTTAGTTTTGCAGTCGTTGCATTCAATAGAAGGCTTGCCATTGTCTTCATCAGGAACAAAATCAGAGTCAGAGCTTTTGAAAACCCTACAAGCACAGGCACTGTGGTCTGGTTGCCTGTTGGGCGCCATGAATGGTAACGTCCATAACCCAAACCAAACCTGCTCTGCATCACCATCTAGTGATGCTACATGGGCCTCACAACAAACCAGCACTGCAAAACAGATTTTAACATTAATTGCACACTTTATGTGTATTAATATCTTGTACACATGCAGCTCACAACGATCATTTGAGAAGGGTTTCAGCCAACAAGTTTAGCTATAAGTAAAGCAAACTCTGATACCTCCAGACCACCATTAGAAAGAAATCTGGAGAAAGAACTTAATTCATAATCCTTCAATGGGTCATTAAGGCAAAAACAGTGTCAGCAACTTTAACTAAAACCAGAAATTCTATAGTCATATAGTTAAGGTGTGGACTGGCCCAAGCAAAAGAAATCGTCTCGCTGCAATATTTAATTCAAGTTTTATGTCAAATATTTGAGATAAGTCTTTATTTAAAAAGTTTCAAATTCCAGGCAACTTACCTTTGTATCAGCAATTCTAGGGACACAGAAAAACACTGCTTTCAAGACTTCTGCATCTTTCTCCTTTGAGGAGGGCTCAAACTGATGTTTGAATTTAGGTACTAGAGGGGTTGGGGAAAAAGTCACTTTCTTCAGTGACTGCTGCTGTTGCAGGAGACATTTAGAAGTCACATAACAGGAGTTAAAGTGACTCTCCAAGATGGGAAAGACAAGATAGCAATGCCTATTGTCCAGCTTAATGAGACTTAAGGCTTGGACCACAAACCCAACTGCATTGTATATTAACCTCTGAAAAACCATCATGAACCAGTGGGTTCTGGCAGCATTCAACCACTCTTAGGAAGTTTTAATTCATTACCTAAATTTTAAAACTTTCTTCCTTATTCATTAACTGTTCTCCATATATTTTCAGTCTAGCAGCCCTGTTTTATTCCTGTTGCATGCCATACTGATTACACTAATTTAGGACCTCAGAAAGGATCAAAAAAGAATCTAGAAAGAAGAAAGCTGGTTTAAGTTGAACCACTTCAGCATGCTAGATAATCTCACAACCTGCTTCAGATAGTGGATAGCACCTTGAAGAGTCCTCAGAGCTATTCTTTGCACAGATACAAAGTGTTCTGCTAGATTTTGAGAATGATCAAAAAACCCAAGCAAACAAAAATATACACACAGAAAGCAAAACAAACTGTTTACTAATGCTAAGTGGAAAATTTTCTGCAAGAGCTACAATACCTAACATTTTCACTAGCTAACAAAAAAATGTTATTAGTTTTCCCCTCCATATCCTTTCCTCACAGAATTTTGAGATAAAAGAATTAGTGGAGCTGCAAATCACAATTCATGTTACGTTAAAAGCCTGCAGGGAGTCTCAAACCATACAGTTTGGATGTCTTCTTGAATTTTCAGGAAAGTCTGAAGATTCAGAAGAAATCGTATGCCTCCTTGCACACACAGAAAGACTGAATAGGCCAAGGAAACAGGATTGCTGTTTCCCCTTACCTTATTTGTTACTGTTGAAGTTTACTCAGTAATAGATACAGTCATGTTTATTCTTGATCTTACATTTGCATCAAATGTTTTATAACCATAATTATCTTAGTGGTGAAAGTATTAATACAAATAAACTTTCATTTTCTACTTAAATAGGTCTTTATTAAAAGGAAAGGCTAAAAATTATTCACATTTTCAGTGTTTTGAAGCAAATTGAAGCTTCAAACATTCTTGCCTTGCCTCTGAGTTGCTATAGATTTTCAGATGAAACCTATTATTTATATGTGCTATCACATGAAGAGATGCTGCTTTCTTTATGCTGCTTAGTTTTCCTATTCAGCTAAAAGAGATGCAAAAAACAGGTGGGATGTGGTACTATTTAGGCACAGTACAAGAGAGGCCTAGCAGAAGTTTCCCCACCATGTCATGTTTATCTCCAGAAAATCAGTCACACCCTGCAGCTCCCCCAGGTCCACAGTCACCGATCACGCACAAAGGTGCCGCCTCTGCACTGGCCCTTCTCACCCGCCCTTCCCTCGGCAGTGCTCAGTTCAACCACAGGCAGCTTTGAATCTCCACAGCAGCAGTCAAGAGGTACCACAGTCACCGATCACGCACAAAGGTGCCGCCTCTGCACTGGCCTTCTCACCCGCCCTTCCCTCGGCAGTGCTGTCCCAGCGCTGCTCTGTCTGCAGCTGCCACGAGCTGACAACGTGTTCTCCTGCCTGTTCATCCTCAAATCCATTTGAAACCGTGTTCAGAATAGACCAGAGTGAAACAGACAACAAGCAAATCATTTTTCTGTTATAAAGATGTAATTTTTGAAAGCTGTGCTAAAACTATATAGGAGCAACTGCTGAAGTGACAACAACACAAGATTCAAAAGAGTTACATTTTGTGTAAGTAAATAATCAGACTCCAACAACAGGGCACAGTGCACAGTTCTGATGCTCCTGCTCACAGAACCTGCTGCACAAACCAAACAAGTCAAGCACAAAGATGATTGCTCAAAGCGAACTCGACAGAAAAGCCAACATTATACTTTTGTTGTTTTAACTTTTATCCTTTAGGAATGTCTCAGTACATCCAATAAACCTGGGAAAAAAGAACTCATGGCAGGCTTAAAATGGTTTGTAGGGGGAATTAGATAAACTTAATTACATCTGAACTCTTAATATAAGGGCTAAAATTACTGGAAGTGCTGACCACGCACCAAAGCAGCCACACTACTAGGCTCTGTTAATTTTCTTCCCAAGTGAAAAATAACAAACATAGAATCATGCCTATTTAAATTATCCTACTGTAGATTAGAGAAACAGTCAAGTGCCTCTAAATGAGATGTTTTAGCATAAATGCAGAGTGGGAGTAACATAATCACTAATTAATCCTCAGAAATTATTTAAAGAAAAAATAAATAGATCAGAGCAAATTAGCTATAGAGAGAAGACATTCTCCTTTCCTGGTACAGCCTGCCCCTTCCCAGAAAAGGCTGGCAAAACCACTAACATGCACCCAAAAGAGAGACTTGGTTTCTGCTTTCTGTCACTCAGTTTCTAAGAACCATCTCTCTTGGTGCTACGATCAGCTGAACAAACTGTGGAGAGAGGCAGGAAAGCAAAGGAAAAACGCAACTAATATTGGCTGATAAGATGACTGGAAAGTCCAGGTATTAATGAAATATAGCCCAACATCTCACCTACTCAATAAAACCCTTTATATGCCAATCAGACACACACACAAAAATAATAAGCTATGTATATTTTATTTCATGATGCAAGTTACCTAACATAGCTTTTACCAATGCTAAACTTAACCAGGCAAAAACAAAGTTCAGAGATACTGACTATGGCTCTTCTCAGAGGGTTTTCTGCCTTTTACTTTCAAATGAACTTCAAATAAGCCGGCAGCACATTAAAACACTGCAGCATGTAGCCCTTTCAGAACAAGGTTAATTAAAACCAAATATAACAGGCAAGCCCCCTTTCAAAACTGCTCAGCTCAACCACAGGCAGCTTTGAATCTCCATAGCAACAGTCAAGAGGTACCACTGACAGCCCTACAAGCCGTCCCCAAGCCCTCGGGTTCTGGGCAGTACAGTGCCTGCCAGACCAGCCCGACCTAACTGCCCCACGGGCAGCAAAACAGGCAAGTGCTCAGCGTGTGACAAGGTGCACTGGGAGAAGCCAAGAAGGAAGGAGCAGTAACAGCTCCAGAAATTCCAAGAAGCAATGGAGGACAAACTAACTAAACACTAAGACAGCAAGAAAGAAACTCAACAAATACAAACAATAGAAATAGTCTTCAGTTAGGATATTTTTTTTGTTTTTTTCAGGCCATGGTTAACAAGTCCCTTTTCCTTCTCCCCGCCCCGAGTCAGTGTTGCAAATAGTAGTAGTATTCAACAAAAATTTTGAAGATTCAAAAAGTCAAGCTAGGAAAGGAAATAAGATCCCTGTGGATAGAATGGTAACAACATTTAAAACCCACTATTTTCCTTCTCAGCATTTGAACTGGTGTAGAAGGACCATATCACCACAGTACATGGTATTCTTCCAGCCAAGAGTATCTTTGTGCTATTTCTACTGCCTTCAGCCTCCAGAAGCTGGGAGGGGATATCTATGCTCAACTTAACTTGCACTGGGATCTGGCTAAGTTTCATCAGTTCATCTGAAGAACCAGATCCCATATTCACCCAGTGCCCTCAGGACCAGTTTCCTCACTGTCCATCAGCAGTCAGTGACAATGACCTCCATGAGCATCAGAATAAGTCTTACAGCCCTTTCTGCCCAATAGGCAACTGCAAGGAATGTCGGTGTCTTTAGGGATACAAGCAACAGACAGAAATAACCATAATGGTCTCAAAAACAGATCATTAGAAATGATACAGCAAAAAAATTGATGTGAACACTAAAGCAATAAGACTTCTGAATTTTCAGAAATCTGGTTTGTTTTAGAACATGGGCTGTAAGAACTGGCTAAAAGGGATTAACACTTATCTTTATGAATATCATTTTATACTACAAAGATTTTGCCTTTGAACACAAGACAAGTATCTGTGCATATTTTTTCTATTCCTGGTAACATTTATTTAGTTTTATTCTTCCAATAAAACTTATATCATTCTTCCTTAAAAGCTGTTATTCAATTTATTAACCAGAAAAACAGATGTGCTTTCCAGCAGTCATTTGTAGACAAGTTCCAGCCAGCACCAAGTTAAAATAATATGTTAATTAAACCAAAGTGTGGGAAAACTTGGAAAGAATATGAAGGAGAAGAAACAAACAAACACACACACAAAACAATCGCTCCCAGGAAGAGAAAGAAGAGAAAAAAATGTAATTCCCAGTTTCTTGCTGGCTCACAGCCAGATTTCCACCTCCAGCTGAACTATTCAGCAAACCGCTCTCTAGAAGAGAAACATTTTCTGTCTGTTGAAAACAGAAAATTTGACCAAGAACAGTTGTAGGTAGATTTTTCATAACTAGAAGAAATTTTCCATTGCTCTTTCCTACCCCACTTGCAAGGACCCCAGATATAACCCATTGCCATGTGTGACAAGCCTGTGCTTTTCTGGCCCAGTTCTTCCCCCTCAGCACTCGTGCAGCGTTACAGCCCCAGCAGCTCCCTGCAGGCAAGGGGAGGGGGCAGCACTGCAGCTGCACCGCACGGACCTCCCACGACAGACCTGGCTCCACCCGTCACTGTTACCTGCAGTTACCAGGGGCAGTCAGCTGAATGGGAACCAATACAGGGCTCTAAACAGCTCAGATCCACTGTACCCTCCACTGCTTGATCCGTCATCCCCACTACCAGTCTAAGGGACAGCATTACCCTTCACTTCAGTCACGGGCACAGAGAGATTCAAAAGGGGCAGGTAACAGCTTATTTAAGCTAAGACGTTTTTCTTCATTAGGTTTCTAGGAGTGGCTGAATTGTGTAGAGGACATTTTAAGCCTGAAGTGGGTGAAAAGATTGAGGAACAGCCACAAAAGTTCTCCAGGGAAAATTCTGTTGAGTAATGAATTTAACAGGGAGATGATGCCACCCAACTGTTCAGCTGAGATTTGAACATCTTTAATGAATAAAATATTAGCACTAGAAAGCAGGTTTATACTCTCCTATAAGAGAGCTAATAAGCAAGCCACAAACAAATTATGGCAACAGAAAGGCAATGTACTCGTAAATATTCACAATATTTTTCTTTCCATCTTATTTTCATCCTAAAATTGCTCAGGATCCAAATTTTCTTTTAAAGACAGTTGCATTAAAATAAAAATAAGAGTAAAAATTCAAAGGTCAATCTCACCATGCACAATCCTTCTTAATTATGAATGTATGATATGATGGTTCTTTATGAAAAAAGGTAATGCCATAATTAATTAGAACCCATACACTTTAATCCACTATAAGAAATTAATTCACTGTACAAGTGCCTTTGGGATTGCCACTATCTCTAGATTTTGTGGGTTTTATTTTTTTTAACAAGGCAGCTGTTTTTATACCATTGCAAATGATGAGAGGAAATGCAGGCCACCACAATGAACTAGTTTATCATGGAGGAAGCAGGAAGCCTGTGGACCACTGGAGGTACAAGTTTGTAGCATAACTAGGTACAAAGACCTGTTTAAACTCCTGATTCAGAACAAATACTCAAACTCAGCATATTGCTATAGCTGGCAACTGTCTCACCCTGCCACAGGATAGAATACATCAGCTACACAGCACCTTATATACTCCCTAGATATTATCATAGCCTCAGTAATTTCAACAGATTTGTTTGAATGGCTATTTTATCTTTTATAATTTGCATACCGAGTATTTTCTCTTGATAGTGCTTTTACATTGAACATTACCATGCCATTGTATTAAGCATACTGATAATTTGTTGTTATAAATGACTCAGTTTATCTTCTTCTCTTGCCATCAGATATTTGCAAGCAAGAATGCTAGTGATATTCAGAAAAGTCACTGCTGCACTTTCATCTCATATTTAGGGTTTTATTTCACACTCAGGAATACATCATCAGAATCATAGAATAACCATGGTTTGAAAGGACCTCTACGATCATCAAATCCAACCTGCATCCCAACATTTCCCTAACCACTAGGTCACAGACCCAAGTGATATATCTACTCATTTTTTGAATACCTCCAGGGAGAGTGACTCCACCACCTTCCTGGGCAGCCCGTTCCACTGCCTAACCACTCTCTCAGTGAAGAAATTCTTCCTAATATCCAATCAAAATCTCCCCTGGTGCAACTTGAGGCCATTTCCTCTCATCCTATCACTGGTAACCTGGGAGAAGAGACCAACACCAGCCTCACTACAACCTCCTCTTAGATAGTGGTAGAGAGCAATAAGGTCACCTCTTTTCTAGACTGAACCACCCCAGTTCCCCCAGCCAGGTTCCATCAGGCCTGTTTTTCCAGCCTTGCTGCCCTTCTCTGGACCGGCTCCAGCAC